>NC_057796.1:366593004-366780007 GCF_018294505.1 Triticum aestivum
AAATAAACAGAAAAGAAAATATAAAACAACTAATTTTAACAGAAAGTATTTTTCATAAACTTTTAATAGCAAAAAGAAACAAATAAAAAGCTTTTATGAAACACTAACTATGACCTAAACAAGTTTTCATACAAAACTAAGTAAAATAAATTTTTAAAATAAAAACAAAATTTTCTTTTCTTGACTAACAGGAACAAAACTAAATTTTTCAAGAGTGACAAAACGAAATAACTTAAAACTAATAAAAACAATAAAGAAAAGACTAAAACAAAACTATAACTAAAACAGTACTGTTTTGCTAAAAACTTAATTTAAAATAAACTAAAAATAAATCACTATATGACTCTGGATAGACAAAACAATAACAAAACCGTAGCAAAAAGAATCAATCAAAAATATTTTATAAACTCAAGATACGGCCAAATTAGTGATTTGAACAAATTTCATCAAACTCAAGTTTAAACTACTCAAATTTGAAACCTAAGTACAAAAACAGAAACTTAAACAAATTTGTGACACAGCGCAAAAAGAATCACTCAATTTGGATATAAAACATAAAAGTTATAAGCAATCTAAAATTGAAACTATTTCTGTTTCTAAAACAGAAACGAAAATAAACTGGAAAAAAAACCGGGCAGGAGATACGCGTCGGGCTGCAATTGGGCCTAAGCAGTGGGCGCTCTGAACTAAACAACACTCGGTCGTAACTTAACGAAACCGTGACTGTGCGGCTAAAGCAGAAAACTGGAGGAGGCCCGGTTCGATCTGAACCAATCTAAACCGTAAATAAAACCGCATAAAAACCGATCTAATACATAAAACCTACCTATTCGTTTGCATCTAATCTAGGCCGTATAATGAAGATCTAACGGCGGGGAGGGTCGTCGGAGCTTACAGCGGTGGTGGTTGCCGGCGATGCGGCTCGGACGTCGTCGTCGGCGGCGCTCCCGTCGTCGAAGAGCTCCGGCGAGGGCACGGGCAGACGAGGCGTTCGACGGCGAGTCCAGCGGTGGTCGAGGCGGTGTCGTAGGTTGACGGAGGAGGTCGGCGGCGAGGTCGAGGTGGCGGTGGCGTTCGGGCGTCGGCGGTGGCGGCGCTCCGGTCGGTTTCGGGCTCGCGCGAGCGCACGGGGAGGTGCGGACGAGCGAGGGGGTTACGGTGGTGATCCCAAGTGGCGGCTAGGTGGTCAGCGTGGTGAGGTAAGGCAACAATGGTGCGGCAGCGGCGCTCGGATCCGGCGAGAAATCGGGGAGGCAGCGGAGGTTCTTGGTGCGGGGAAAGGAGGGGAACGGGTCGAGGGAGAGGGGTATTTATAGTGGGAGGAGTTCTTGGAGGAGGGGGCGAGGGGATTCGTGATCCCGAGAAGATCGGGATTCCGGCGGCGGGGGCGCGACTTGGCGTGGGGAGGAAGAAGATGGCGGGCCCCACGCGTTAGTGGCTGCGGGCAAGAGCGAGAGGGAGCGGGCGACCTGCGCGAAGGGTTTTCGCAAGGGGGGCCAGGTGCTGGGGAGTTGGGCTGGCCCATTCGGTAGCTAGGGGAGAGACAAAGAGATGGGCCTCGGTGGCTTCGGCCGTTTGCTTTCTTTTTTTTCTTTTTAACAAAACACAGAAAATAAAACAAACACAAGTAAATAAATAAAAATATTATATAGGAATGTAATATATCAAAAGTTTTAGAAAAATAATTTCTTTAACATGAACACATTTTCAGAGGCAAATAAAATCTACAAAAATTCAAATAAAGCAAATAGTGCTACTGTTGCATTAAAACCCAACAAAAATCATTTTTAAAATACCAAAATGATTTCAAATTTATTTTCTCCTAATTTTCATTTAAGGGAATCATTTTACCCTTATTTACATTTATTAATTTTCAGGAGAAAAAAATAATTCCAAATTGAAAGGGAGTTTCAAAATACTTCCAAATGACTTTCAACTTGATTCTTTGTAACTTCCAACACATATTTCATATAATTGAAGAAGTCATTTTATCTTCTCTCGTGAAAATCATTGAGTTGCATAAAGTTATAAATTTGAAATATTTTCAAATGGAATTCAAATCTTTTCGAATACCCTTTGGAATTCAAATGGAAGAAGTCATGTCATCTTCACTCTAGGGTTTTGTGTTGAGATGAATTTGAATTCATGGACATCAAATTGCAAAGATGAAAGTTTTGGGAAAGTCCTTTTATTCCCTCTCATTCAACTTTCAAAAGTGTCAAATTTCACTCACTTTCAGTCAATCAATCAAACAAACAATCATAATAATTTCTTTAATATAACATTCCAAAATGTAGAATTTTTGGGATGTTACATTAGTGATGTGCATTACCGAGAGGGCCAGAGATACCTCTCCGATACTTGGAGTGACAAATCCTAATCTCGATCTATGCCAACCCAACAAACACCTTTGGAGACACCTGTAGAGCATCTTTATAATCACCCAGTTACGTTGTGACGTTTGATAGCACACAAGGTGTTCCTCCGGTATTCGGAAGTTGCATAATCTCATAGTCACAGGAATATGTATAAGTCATGATGAAAGCAATAGCAATAAAACTTAACGATCATTATGCTAAGCTAACGGATGGGTCTTGTCCATCACATCATTCTCAAAGTGCAACTATCCCTAGGTGGTTTTGGTAATTCCTAAAAACATATACCCCATTGAGCTAATGCTATTTCAAGATAAATATTTCAAGAAAGCTCAATGATTGGCATGGCATGGATTAGAAATGTGGACCCCTCAAAATGCTAAGGACAAAAGATTTGCTCAAGCTCTAAAGCTCAAGGCTCTACATTTTTACTTTTAGTGATCCAAGATCACATTGAGTCCATAGGAAAAGCCAATACTATTAAAAGGGGATGAGGTGTTGCTTAATGGATTGCTTGCTCAAAATGCTTAGTGATACGTCTCCAACGTATCTATAATTTTTTATTGTTCCATGCTATTATATTATCTGTTTTGGATGTTCAATGGGCTTTATTATACACTTCTATATTATTTTTGGGACCAACCTATTAACCGGAGGCCCAGCCCAAATTGTTGTTTTTTTGCCTGTTTCAGTGTTTCGAAGGAAAGGAATATCAAACGGAGTCCAAACGGAATGAAACCTTTGGGAACGTGATTTTCGGAACAAACGTGATCCAGAGGACTTGGAGTGGACGTCAAGCAATCAACGAGGAGGCCACGAGGCAAGGAGGCGCGCCTGCCCCCCTGGGCGCGACCCCACCCTCGTGGGCCCCTCGTAGCTCTCCTGACCGACCTCTTTCGCCTATATATACTCATATACCCTAGAAACATCAGAATAGGAGCCGAAACCCTATTTCCACCGCCGCAACTCTCTGTACCCGTGAGATCCCATCTTGGGGCCTTTTCCGGCGCTCCGTCGGAGGGGGCATTGATCACGGAGGGCTTCTACATCAACACCATAGCCTCTCCGATGATGTGTGAGTAGTTTACCACAGACCTTCGGGTCCATAGTTATTAGCTAGATGGCTTCTTCTCTCTCTCTTTCGATCTCAATACAAAGTTCTCCTCGATTCTCTTGGAGATCTATTCGATGTAATCTTCTTTTGCGGTGTGTTTGTCGAGATCCAATGAATTGTGTGTTTATGATCAAGATTATCTATGAACAATATTTGAATCTCCTCTGAATTCTTTTATGTATGATTGGTTATCTTTGCATGTCTCTTCGAATTATCAGTTTGGTTTGGCCTACTAGATTGATCTTTCTTGCAATGGGAGAAGTGCTTAGCTTTGGGTTCAATCTTGCGTTGCTCGATCCCAGTGACAGTAGGGGAAACGACATGTATTGTATTGTTGCCATCGAGGATAAAAAGATGGGGTTTATATCATATTGCTTGAGTTTATCCCTCTACATCATGTCATCTTACCTAATGTGTTACTCTGTTCTTATGAACTTAATACTCTAGATGCATGCTAGATAGCGGTCGATGTGTGGAGTAATAGTAGTAGATGCAGGCAGGAGTCGGTCTACTTGTCGCGGACGTGATGCCTATATACATGATCATGCCAAGATATTCTCATAACTATGTTCAATTCTATCAATTGCTCGATAGTAATTTGTTCACCCACCGTAATACTTATGCTATCTTGAGAGAAGCCACTAGTGAAACCTATGGCCCCTGAGTCTATTTTCCATCATATTAATCTCCTGTCAACTAGCTATTTCTGGCGCCGTTTATTTTGCAATCTTTACTTTCACTCTTTATGATAAAAATACCAAAAATATTATCTTATCATCTCTATCAGATCTCACTTTTGCAAGTGGCCGTGAAGGGATTGACAACCCCTTTATCGCGTTGGTTGCAAGGTTCTTATTTGTTTGTGTAGGTATGAGGGACTTGAGCGTGGTCTCCTACTGGATTGATACCTTGGTTCTCAAAAACTGAGGGAAATACTTACGCTACTTTACTGCATCACCCTTTCCTCTTCAAGGGAAAAACCAACGCAGTGCTCAAGAGGTAGCAAGAAGGATTTCTGGCGCCGTTGCCGGGGAGTCTACGCACAAGTCAAGACATACCAAGTACCCATCACAAACTCTTATCCCTCGCATTACATTATTTGCCATTTGTCTCTCGTTTTCCTCTCCCCCACTTCACCCTTGCTGTTTTATTCACCCTTCTTCTGTTCGTCTTTTTGTTTGCCTTGATGTCTTACTTGGCTCATTTGCTCGTTTGGTTGGAATAATTTTTTATTTATTGCTAAACAGAGAACGTAAGATCTATGGATCCTCATCTGCTTGCTAATCTTTTTAAGAGATCCAATTATGATGAATCAATTGCTAGTGAGTTTTGTGCACTAGATTATCTTTATGAAGTTTTGCTTGAAATTCGTGAATCTGAAATTGTGATGAAGAAATTTATGAAGAGATTCACGATAGCTCCTTGAATAAAAAGCATGATTGCAATGATTTTACTATAAATTCTCTTGATGTCAATTGTGCTAATAATATGCAAAACCCTAAGCTTGGGGATGCTAGTTTTTCTATGTCTACTACTTGTTGCAATGATCATGATTGGGGTGATTTTTCTTATGATCTTGAAAATTTATTTAAGCCCCATGATGAATATGAGATTGATAATAGTGTTTACAATAATATTGAAAGTGGGTTTGGAGAGGTCATGACTTTAGTTAATGATATTCCCACTATTTTGGAAGAGTGTCAACTTTGCATGCATGTGGATCATGTAGAGAAAATTTTATGTGAGAGCTATATTGTTGAATTTGATTATGATCCTACATGTAATTATTATGAGAGAGTAAAATATGGTTGTGGAAATTTTCATCTTACTAAATTACCTCTCGTCATGTTGAGATTGCTATCATCTATTTCTTCTTCTTTGCATATGCTAATTTTTGCTTGCTATGATAATTTGTTTGCTTATAAAATGCCTATGCATAGGAAGTATGTTAGACTTAGATGTGTTTATCACATGTTTTATGATGCTCTCTTGGCACTTCTATTCTTGTCTTTCATGTGAGCATCATTATAATTATCAATGCCTAGCTAAAAGGCTTTAAAGAAAAGCGCTTGTTGGGAGACAACCAATATTTTTCCTTGCTGTTAGTAATAAATCTTTAATATAGCCTCTGGTTAGATGTGTTTTTATGTTTTAATTAGTGTTTGTGCCAAGTGAAACCTATAGGATCTTCTTGGATGATAGTTATTTGATCTTGCTAAAAATTCCAGAAACTTTCTGTTCACGAAAACAATTGTTAAAAATCACCAGAACGTGATAAAATACTGATTCAAACTGCAGTAGATCAATAAACAAATTATCTAGGATTTCCTATTTTGGTAGAATTTTTGAGTTACAGAAGTTTGCGTTAGATGCAGATTACTACAGACTGTTCTGTTTTTGACAGATTCTGTTTTTCGTGTGTTGTTTGCTTATTTTGATGAATCATGGTTAGTAAAAGAGCTTATAAACCATAGAGAAGTTGGAATACTGTGGGTTTAACACCAATATAAATAAATAATGATTTCAATACAGCACCTTAAAGTGGTGGTTTGTTTTATTTCGCTAACGGAGCTCATGAGATTTTCTGTTGAGTTTTGTGTTGTGAAGTTTTCAAGTTTTGGGTAAAGATTTGATGGATTATGAAACAAGGAGTGGCAAGAGCCTAAGCTTGGGGATGCCCAAGGCACCCCAAGGTAAAATTCAAGGACAACCAAAATCTTAAGCTTGGGGATGCCCCGGAAGGCATCCCCTCTTTCGTCTTCGTCTATCGGTAACTTTACTTGGGGCTATATTTTTATTCACCACATGATATGTGTTTTGCTTGGAGCGTCTTGTATGATTTGAGTCTTTTATTTTTAGTTTACCACAATCATCCTTGCTGTACACACCTTTTGAGAGATACACACATGATTCAGAATTTATTAGAATAATCTATGTGCTTCACTTATATCTTTTGAGCTATATAGTTTTTGCTCTAGTGCTTCACTTATATCTTTTAGAGCATGGTGGTGGTTTTATTTTATAGAAATTATTGATCTCATGCTTCACTTATATTATTTTGAGAGGCTTAAATAGCATGGTAATTTGCTTTAATTGTGAAGTTAGTCCTAATATGATAGGCATCCAAGATGAGTATAATAAAAACTTCCATATTGAGTTCATTGAATATCGTGAGAAGTTTGATACTTGATAAATGTTTTGATATAAAGGTGGTAATATTAGAGTGTGCTAGTTGAGTAATTGTGAAATTGAGAAATACTTGTGTTAAGGTTGGCAAGTCCCGTAGCATGCACGTATGGTAAAAGTTGTGTGACAAATTTGACGCATAAGGTGTTCTTTTATTACTTTCCTTATGAGTGGCGGTCGGGGACGAGCGATGGTCTTTTCCTACCAATCTATCCCTCTAGGGGCATGCGTAGTAGTACATTGCTTCGAGGGCTAATAAACTTTTGCAATAAGTATATGAGTTCGTTATGACTAATGTGAGTCCATGGATTATGCGCACTCTCACCCTTCCACAATTTTCTAGCCTCTACGGTACCGTGCATTGCCCTTTCTCACCTTGAGAGTTGGTGCAAACTTCGCCGGTGCATACAAATCCCGTGATATGATACGCTCTATCACACATAAACCTCCTTATATCTTCCTCAAAACAGCCACCATACCTACCTATCATGGCATTTCCATATCCATTCCGAGATATATTGCCATGCAACTTTCCACCGTTTCGTTTATTATGACACGCTCCATCATTGTCATATTGCTTTGCATGATCATGTAGTTGACATTGTATTTGTGGCAAAGCCACCATTCATAATTTTTCATACATGTCACTCTTGATTCATTGCATATCCCGGTACACCGCCGGAGGCATTCACATAGAGTCATATTTTGTTCTAAGTATTGGGTTGTAATTCTTGAGTTGTGAGTAATAAAAGTGTGATGATCATCATTATTAGATGTAACATCCCAAAATTCTAAATTTTGGAATGTTATAATAAATAGATAGATTTGATTGTTTGTTTGATTGTGGTGTGATTGATTGAGTGAAATTCGAAACTTTTTGAAAGTTAAATGGGAGGGAATAAAAGGACTTTCCCAAACTTTCATTTTGCTTTTATGATCTCCGTAAATTCAAATTCTTTTCACCACAAAACCCTAGAGAGAAGATGACATGACTTCTTCCATTTATTTAAATGACAAGGGGTGTTGAAAATATTTGAATTTCATTTGAAAATATTTCCAATTCAGAAACTTCAAGCAACTCAATGATTTTCATGAGAGAAGATAAAATGACTTCTTCAAAACATATGAAATATGAGTTGGAAGTTTAAAAGGATCTAATTTAAAGTCCTTTTGGAAATTATTTTCAATTTGGAGTATTTGGGTTTTATTCAAATTATTTTTCTCCAAAATAAAAAATATATAGAAAATAGGGTAACATGATTCCCTACAATAGAAAATTGGAGAAAAATTAATTTGAAATCATTTTGGTATTTTAAAATGACTTTTATGAGGTTTTATTGCAGCAGTAGCACTCTTTGCTTTATCTGAATTTTGTATATTTTATTTGACGATAGAAAAATGCTCATGTTGTAGAAAATCTTTTTCTGAAAATTTTGATATATTATATGCCTATATAATATATTTATTTTATTTTATTCTCTTTGTCTGAGAAAATGTTTTTATTTAAAAAAAACTCTCTCGCGCCGACCGACTGGGCCACGGCCCAGCCAGCCAGCCGGCCCAAACTGGGCGCCGCCTTCGCCCCGAGTCCGGGCGCTGCACGCCCCGTCGCCGCTCGTGTCCGCCGCGGACACCGCCGCCGTTGCCCCTCCCGCAAGCTCCGCGCCGCCTCCTCCCACATATAAATCCGGAGCCCCGACCCCCTCTCTCTTCTCTCTCCTCGCCGCCTCGCTTCTCGCCGCCGAGCTGCCGCCCGCGCCGCAAACAACCGCGCCGCCGTCAATGAGATCTACGCCGCCGCCGCCCGCTGCTGCACGCCACCGCTCTCCGCCGCCACAGCCGCGCCTCGTTGCCGTCGTTGCTTGCGCCGACGCCCGCGCCGCCTACTGTAGTCGCCGGAGCTGCCTCGCTCGCCGGAGCCGCCGCCCCACCTCGTCGTTGACCTCACCGCCGTCGACAAAGAAAAACCGACGAAAAACCGCCGGTAAAACCGCCGAGCCGCCCCGGTTTATTTTTGTTTTCTTCGGTTTTTCCCAACGTTTTGTTTTATTTAATGGACGTTCGCTGGTTTAGCCTCTGTAGTGAACGGTTTTCGTCGCATAAGTTTCTGTAGCGAACGTTCACTATTTAGTCTTTTTCTTTTATTTTAGTTTTTCGCCAGGGACCTATCTGTGATGATTTTATTTACAGTTTAGTCCCTGTTCTTCAAACGGTCACAACTTTTTGCTCGTTAGTCCAAATTCAACGAAACCAACGCCCACTTCTTCGTTATGATCCCCTCTATCCAGTAATACAACTCAAACATGTTTTTGAAATTTTAAAATTTGAATTACACCAGATTTGAATTCAAAATTCGTCTGATCGTAATTGGAGTTTCGTGGCTCCGTTTGAGTTGATTCTTTTTGCTTATCGAAGCTCTTGACCTAAACTTTCTGATAAGGCCAAATTCACATAATTTTGGTGCTGTTAGAAATTGTTTTATGTTGCAAGAGTTATTTTCTTGGTTTTGATGTTTTCCGAGTTGTTTTCTTCGTTCTATCCGATCTTTTGAGTGATTGCTCATGTGTGATTACTATTGCTTGCTTACGCTAGATTGACCGGAGTGTGTCGAGTAGAACTATCAGGAGTTAAGAGTGCGAATCATCTTCATCAACATTGCAGGCAAGTTCACACTTTGATCATACTTTTCATTACCCAGTTTTTATGCATTAGTTTCACCCCTCAAACATTGCATGGTTAGGATCTGAATAACATGTGGGTTTTGGGAAGTAGATGAGGTACTACCTATTGCCCTGTTTATTATCAAACCTTTGGGAGTTACTTCTACGTTGCTTATATTGTTATGCTATGCTCATAGACGTGGATTGGGTTTGAGTGAATTTTCCATGACCGATGTGAGATTGTTAATTAATGGTTCAACTTAAGGTGGCTACTTAAATAAACAACTGGGTGGATTGAGGCACCTGGAGAACCCAGTGTTGCCTGTATTTTTGGATATCCCGGAGTACCCGTGTGATCATCCTATGGACCGCCACCCAGACTCAAAGGGATCATAAGATTATTCATGCTAGAAACTTCCGTGTGTAGCCACAAGCCATTATGGGCTCTGGCATAGTTGAGTAAGGTGTGTGAACTCTTAAAGAGGTGGACTAGCAGATGTAGGGGGATTGTAGGTGTAACGGTCTGCCCGGAGTAGAGAGTAAATGCTTCTGAAAGACTGTGTCTCGATCATCCGTTTCTCAAACACCAAGTAGTGCGAGAAATCCAACGGAGGAGATCGAGTCTTGTGGGGAAAAGTGCGCAAACCTCTGCAGAGTGTACAAACTAATCATGATTAGCCTTGTCCCCGGTTATGGACAATCTTGAGTATCTAGTACTTGGATTATCATGTGAATCTCATCATGTTACTTTAATTAATCTTGTTGGGTTAATGATGATACTTAATTGGGATTGAGATGCTGTCAACCATCTCAATGTTTAACAACCACCATGATAGTTAAATAAAATTTATTCCTTTGTAGTAGGGAAAAATTGGCTTTTCGCAAAAACCTTATAACCATAGAGCTTTTCCACCAGCCATATATGCATGTAGTGATAGCCTTTGTTCATCATTTCTCTATGGTGTGAATTTGCCAGTACATTCCATGTGCTGACCCGTTTTCGGGTTGCAACGTTTCATGTTGCAAGATTCTTACGACGAGTAAGTGATACGTTAGGGTTACGATTTCTACACTCAACTTTGCCGTTGGTGTTGATGGGAATCCACAACCTTGTTACTTGCGCTATTTGGATTGAGGTAATAGTATTTACGTTACTTTATACATGTGATTTACCTCTGTTATAAATCCTCGAGTACTGTGTGTGTCAGCATACCGATCCAGGGATGACACTTAAGCACAGAGACTTGATCCATTCGGGTCGGGTCGCTACAAGATGGTATCAGAGCACATGTTGACTGTAGGACGTGACCCCTAGAAACTGGCAAGCCCATAGGAAGATTTCTCTACAACCTTCTTTTCAAAAAGATCTTTTACCTCTCTTCTCTTCTGAGCTTA
This sequence comes from Triticum aestivum, assembly GCF_018294505.1. NCBI lineage: Eukaryota > Viridiplantae > Streptophyta > Magnoliopsida > Poales > Poaceae > Triticum > Triticum aestivum. The sequence continues at coordinate 366,603,735 of NC_057796.1, forward strand.
TTCAAATATTGCCTTTAGTGAGACCATACCCCTTTTCCCTTTTGACCACTCGAAGATTCGATTGATGAGACCACTCCAAGAAGTACAAGATATCGGATAACTAAGACCATTCGGAATGAAGAGGATTTTACCATACATTATGATAATGGAAACTACAGTGGTTGAAGACTCCGAAGACTAGGAGATTTTGAAGGCTCTGAAGAATTACCAGATTTTTTTATGACCTAGGAATGGCTACTCTTATGGAAGTTGGCAGACTATGGAAGCCGTCAATGCCCGAGATCAAGGTGTATCGGAGAAAGACCGGAACATAGAGCATTAGAACTCAAAGATTTTTTCAAGAAAACCCTAAGGCATGAGATATAAACTATGGAATGATAGCTAATGGCAATGACAAGGGAAGAAACATGGCTATCCATGATGTTATCGCCCGCTTATGCTATTTGCACCGTGCTGAGTTAAGCATGCATATGCATGGAAGGATTGGATGGTAGAAGGCTGATGGAGCATCTGTCAGCAAAAGATGAAGTTTTAACCTTAGCTGGTGTATCGCCAGGATCTGGAGTATTACATCAAGAGGTTTAAGATGGACCTACAGGAAGCTATATTTTGACAAGGAAGCATTTCGTGAAGAACTTAGGACCCAGAAGTTGAAGTAGCCAAACTGGAGGATCAGAACCTCGAGAAACCGGAGATTCGCCAAGAAGTGAAGAACAGTAGGTCCGTGGTTCATGCCAAGGAAGTTGAAACCCAGAAGTGTGGAACGCAACTCCAGAAATATTAAGGACGTCACTCGAGTCTTCACGTCAACAGAGATGATCTGGCAAAAGAACTTGAGAAGGACAAGCATGATCTGACGAAGCCATTGGAGACATGAACAAGACTTGAAGAGTTCAGCGACGTTGAAAATTTATTGACCTTTAGAAGACCAAACCCCTGTTATACCTATGTTAGATGCGACGTTTGTGAGCTGTCATTTGTTTGTTGTTTTTCTGACAGCCACAATAAAAATCTGTCTTTTCAAAACCATTGTTTGTATTGTGTGCATCCCTCTCTATCTCTCTTATTACCCCCCCCCCCAAAAAAACCCATGGAGCCAGCAGAGGATGAATGGAGATGAGCTTGTATTTTCTGGACCGATAAGTCAATTGGAGACGGACCGATGGATTCAGAACATGGAGGATCACATGAAGAATAACCCTATAGTCGGAAAGGATATGACCCGGCATGCTCTTCAATGTTTTGAAAGAGGTGCTGCTACTTGGTGGAGGATGTACCAAACCATCAATGGATGGCAAGGAGTAACCACTTGGAAAGAATTTAAGTGGACTCTACAAAGATCTTGTCTTGTGTCCCAGAAATTGAAGCCTTATGGAAAGGATATGAAGAAACCTTGTGCATACAAGCTTTGTGGAGAAATAGGACACAACCATAAGGAACACAAGGATGAATGCCCTAATTGTGAAGGAAGTCACTCAGTTGAAGAATGCCCAACTAGGCAGATCACTTGTTTCTTGTGTGAAGGACTACCCACTACCCTGCTCAGTGTCACATCCACCCCATGGTACAAAGGACCATCCAGCAGAAGAAAGAAGCAATGAAAAGAGCCCTCATGGAAATTTTAGAGGAATCTGTGATGAAGGAAGAGGTGGAGGACACACCCAAAGAAGAACCAATTAAACCCTGCACCAAGTCATGCTATTCATGTGGAGAAGAAGGATACATCTCCCAAAATTGTCTGAATGGGGATTTAGTAGAATTCCCGACAGAGGAAGTAGAGTATGACCCACAGGAAATAGAAGCCCTGATTGGAACGGAAAAGTCCAGGAAGAGAAGTAGATTGGATCCCAGGAACAACCCAATTTCTACAAAGAAAGACCTGAGTCATATCACATGTTTCAGGTGCAAAAATTCAGGACACTACTTCAATGATTGCCCAAAAGGGAAGATGAGGACCCCAGGAGGCTATATAATCACAAGGAAACCTCGAGATATGTCAGAAGTAATATGTTTCCGTTGTGATGAAGCAGGGCACTTTGCCAGAGAATGCCCCAAGGAAACGGAGACTTGTGATAAATAGTTGAGTGCAACGAGAAATATAGTAGTAGTAGTGTGGACATTTCTTTTTATTAGTGAGGTGTCGGGTTGAGGCATGTAATGGAATGCAGGAGATTGTAATAATTTGAGAATCAATAAAGTTAGCATCATTGGTATTGATTTGGATTTTATGAGTTGTTACTCTATGAAGAAAGATTTTGACCATTTTCGAGGATATGAGTAATATGGTCTATGGAAGATTGTGCATTTTAAGGGTGGTAGTACCCTGTGAGGAAACTTGACCCTTGGAAAAAGGTAATGATATTCCACGAAGTGGGTTTCGGACAAAATAAGTATGAGTTTTATCTCGATATGTTGGATACCCCAAGAATATGAGGGTATGGAGTATTATTGGATGTAAAGGAGGTAGAATGTTGGTAACATGGAGCAATTGCAACTCCATGATGAGTCTGAGTAATCACGTATTAGTTTGGCATAATTCGAAGGAAGGGGGACAGTACAATTTGATGGATTTAAGTATGCCAGGAAGTTGGATGTTGGATTGAAGATCAGTTCCCGATGATGAGTTCAAGGTTTACAAGTGATGAGATGGGCCATAACCCATAGGCCCCAGGACCGACCAGGAAGCAAGCACCCTCTTGCTGAAGGAGAAACCCTGGAAGAAGATACGACTTTATCAGCAGACGATTTCATAGGAGTAACGCAAAACCTGAGAGTTGTGAAGAAACGATAGAGGTTTGTTTGGCTTGCAGAATCAATGGATTTATCCGAACCTAGTTCGTTGACAAGAGAAATTATGCAATGCTTGTGAGGAATGACCGAGTGTTAGAATGCGAGATTCACTAAACCGTATAGAAGGTAATGATTTGGGTGCGGGATGGATTGATCACCATACCGACTTACTCTTATTATTCGCCTTGCTATGTGGGATGGTAAATCTGAGTGACTTACCTATAGTAGAGAGACGACGATCAAACCTTGTTTAAACCTTAGAATGGTATGATAATTTTACCCTTGTACACGACAGTTGTTGCTAACCGTAGGTTATACGGTGAGGTTCAACCCAGACCCATTTCTTGCAGGAGAAACCATAAATCGTTGACCACCATGAGATATCGATAGTTGTTTAGTTTTGGCGCCAGACCCGTCAGCTAAGAAGACCCAGTCATGGAAGAACCTTACCAAGATGAAAGGACAGAAGAATTGTGGTAAAGGTTATGCCACTACCGGAAGAGCCTAGAGAAGGAATTATCTCGAGAATCTGAGAAGACCGGCCCTGTCAAGAATAAGGATGGAGTATATGAGTATTGATGGGACCGTAACGATGTTTCTAAGGGTGGTAGCACCCCAGACCCCCCCTGTGATGATCGATGGATTTTGAGAAGACCCCCAAACCTAATCTATTTCTTGCTAGCCTCTCCGAATCTCGAGGACGAGATTCATTTTAAGGGTGGTAGGTTTGTAACATCCCAAAATTCTAAATTTTGGAATGTTATAATAAATAGATAGATTTGATTGTTTGTTTGATTGTGGTGTGATTGATTGAGTGATTTTGAAACTTTTTGAAAGTTAAATGAGAGGGAATAAAAGGACTTTCCCAAACTTTCATTTTGCTTTTATGATCTCCGTAAATTCAAATTCTTTTCACCACAAAACCCTAGAGAGAAGATGACATGACTTCTTCCATTTATTTAAATGACAAGGGGTGTTGAAAATATTTGAATTTCATTTGAAAATATTTCCAATTCAGAAACTACAAGCAACTCAATGATTTTCATGAGAGAAGATAAAATGACTTCTTCAAAACATATGAAATATGAGTTGGAAGTTTAAAAGGATCTAATTTAAAGTCCTTTTGGAAATTATTTTCAATTTGGAGTATTTGGGTTTTATTCAAATTATTTTTCTCCAAAATAAAAAATATATGGAAAATAGGGTAACATGATTCCCTACAATGGAAAATTGGAGAAAAATTAATTTGAAATCATTTTGGTATTTTAAAATGACTTTTATGAGGTTTTATTGCAGCAGTAGCACTCTTTGCTTTATCTGAATTTTTGTATATTTTATTTGACGCTAGAAAAATGCTCATGTTGTAGAAAATCTTTTTCTGAAAATTTTGATATATTATATGCCTATATAATATTTTTTATTTTATTTTGTTTGTCTGAGAAAATGTTTTCATTTAAAAAAAACTCTCTCGCGTCGACCGACTGGGCCACGGCCCAGCCAGCCAGCCGGCCCAAACCGGGGGCCGCCTTCGCCCCAAGTCCGGGCGCTGCACACCCCGCCGCCGCTCCTGTCCGGCGCGGACACCGCCGCCGTTGCCCCTCCCGCAAGCTCCGCGCCGCCTCCTCCCGCATATAAATCCGGAGCCCCGGCCCCCTCTCTCTTCTCTCTCCTCGCCGCCTCGCTTCTCGCCGCTGAGCTGCCGCCCGCGCCGCAAACCACCGCGCCGCCGCCGCCCCTGCTGCACGCCACCGCTCTCCGCCGCCACAGCCGCGCCTCGCTGCCGCCGGTGCTTGCGCCGACGCCCGCGCCGCCTACTGTCGTCGCCGGAGCTGCCTCGCTCGCCGGAGCCGCCGCCCCGCCTCGTCGTTGACCTCGCCGCCGTCGACAAAGAAAAACCGACGAAAAACCGCCGGTAAAACCGCCGAGCCGCCCCAGTTTATTTTTGTTTTCTTCGGTTTTTCCCAACGTTTTGTTTTATTTAATGGACGTTCGCTGGTTTAGCCTCTGTAGTGAACGGTTTTTGTCGCGTAAGTTTCTGTAGCAAACGTTCGCTATTTAGTCTTTTTTCTTTTATTTTAGTTTTTCGCCAGGGACCTATCTGTGATGATTTTATTTACAGTTTAGTCCCTATTCTTCAAACGGTCACAACTTTTTGCTCGTTAGTCCAAATTCAACGAAACCAACGCCCACTTCTTCGTTATGATCCCCTCTATCCAGTAATCCAACTCAAACATGTTTTTGAAATTTTGAAATTTGAATTAGACCAGATTTGAATTCAAACTTCGTCTGATCGTAATTTGAGTTTCGTAGCTCCGTTTGAGTTGATTCTTTTTGCTTATCGAAGCTCTTGACCCAAACTTTCTGATAAGGCCAAATTCACATAATTTTGGTGCTGTTAGAAATTGTTTTATGTTGCAAGAGTTATTTTCTTGGTTTTGATGTTTTCCGAGTTGTTTTCTTCGTTCTATCCGATCTTTTGAGTGATTGCTCATGTGTGATTACTATTGCTTGCTTACGCTAGATTGACCGGAGTGTGTCGAGTAGAACTATCAGGAGTTAAGAGTGCGAATCATCTTCATCAACATTGCAGGCAAGTTCACACTTTGATCATACTTTTCATTACCCAGTTTTTATGCATTAGTTTCACCCCTCAAACATTGCATGGTTAGGATCTAAATAACATGTGGGTTTTGGGAAGTAGATGAGGTAGTACCTATTGCCCTGTTTATTATCAAACCTTTGGGAGTTACTTCTACGTTGCTTATATTGTTATGCTATGCTCATAGACGTGGTTTGGGTTTGAGTGAATTTTCCATGACCGATGTGAGATTGTTAATTAATGGTTCAACTTAAGGTGGCTACTTAAATAAACAACTGGGTGGATTGAGGCACCTGGAGAACCCAGTGTTGCTTGTATTTTTGGATATCCCGGAGTACCCGTGTGATCATCCTATGGACCGCCGCCCAGACTCAAAGGGATCATAAGATTATTCATGCTAGAAACTTCCGTGTGCAGCCACAAGCCATTATGGGCTCTGGCATAGTTGAGTAAGGTGTGTGAACTCTTGAAGAGGTGGACTAGCAGATGTAGGGGGATTGTAGGTGTAACGATTTGCCCGGAGTAGAGAGTAAATGCTTCTGAAAGACTGTGTCTCGATCATCCGTTTCTCAAACACCAAGTAGTGCGAGAAATCCAACGGAGGAGATCGAGTCTTGTGGGGAAAAGTGCACAAACCTCTGCAGAGTGTACAAACTAATCATGATTAGTCGTGTCCCCGGTTATGGACAATCTTGAGTATCTAGTACTTGGATTATCATGTGAATCTCATCATGTTACTTTAATTAATCTTGTTGGGTTAATGATGATACTTAATTGGGATTGAGATGCTGTCAACCATCTCAATGTTTAACAACCACCATGATAGTTAAATAAAATTTATTCCTTTGTAGTAGGGAAAAATTGGCTTTTCGCAAAAACCTTATAACCATAGAGCTTTTCCACCAGCCATATATGCATGTAGTGATAGCCTTTGTTCATCATTTCTCTATGGTGTGAATTTGCCACTACATTCCATGTGCTGACCCGTTTTCGGGCTGCAACGTTTCATGTTGCAGGATTCTTACGACGAGTAAGTGATACGTTAGGGTTACGATTTCTACACTCAACTTTGTCATTGGTGTTGATGGGAATCCACAACCTTGTTACTTCCGCTATTTGGATTGAGGTAATAGTATTTACGTTACTTTATACATGTGATTTACCTCTGTTATAAATCCTCGAGTACTGTGTGTGTCAGCATACCGATCCAGGGATGACACTTAAGCACAGAGACTTGATCCATTCGGGTTGGGTCGCTACATTAGAGCATTGTCCCATGTGAGGAAATGACGATGGAGACTATGAATCGCCCACAAGTCGGGATGAGATTTCGGACTAAATAAAAAAAGAGGCCAAAGAAAAAAAAAGGCCCAAAAAAAGAGAGAAAAAAAGAGAAAAAAAATGAGAGAAAAAGAGAGAAGGGACAATGTTACTATCCTTTTTCCACACTTGTGCTTCAAAGTAGCACCGTGATCTTCATGATAGAGAGTCTCCTATGTTGTCACTTTCATATACTAAGTGGGAATTTTTCATTATAGAACTTGGCTTGTATATTCCAATGATGGGCTTCCCCAAAATGCCCTAGGTCTTCGTGAGCAAGCAAGTTGGATGCACACCCACTTAGTTTCTTTTGTTGAGCTTTCATATATTTATAGCTCTAGTGCATCCGTTGCATGGCAATCCCTACTCCTCACATTGACACCAATTGATGGGCATCTCCATAGCCTATTTATTAGCCGCGTCAATGTGAGACTTTCTACCTTTTTGTCTTCTCACATAACCCCCATCATTATACTTTATCCCACCCATAGTGCTATATCCATGGCTTGCGCTCATGTATTGCATAAGGGTTGAAAAGGCTGAAGCGCGTTAAAAAGTATGAACCAATTGCTCGGCTTGTCATCGGGGTTATGCATGATGAGAACGTTTTGTGTGACGAAATTGAAGCATGGCCTAACTATATGATTTTGTAGGGATGAGCTTTCTTTGGCTATGTTATTTTGATAAGACATAATTGCTTGGTTAGCATGTTTGAGGTATTATTGTTTTTATGTCAACATTAAACTTTTATCTTGAATCTTTCGAATCTAAATATTCGTGCCACAATAAAAGGAATTACATTGAAAATTATCCTAAGTAGCATTCCACATCAAAAATTCTGTTTTTATCATTTACCTACTCGAGAACGAGCAGGAATTAAGCTTGGGGATGCTTGATACGTCTCCAATGTATCTATAATTTTTGATTGTTCCATGCTATTATATTATCTGTTTTGGATGTTCAATGGGCTTTATTATACATTTTTATATTATTTTTGGGACTAACCTATTAACCGGAGGCCCAGCCCAAATTGTTGTTTTTTGCCTGTTTCAGTGTTTCGAAGGAAAGGAATATCAAACGGAGTCCAAACGGAATGAAACCTTCGGGAACGTGATTTTTGGAACAAACGTGATCCAGAGGACTTGGAGTGGACGTCAAGCAATCAACGAGGAGGCCACGAGGCAGGGAGGCGCGCCTGCCCCTGGGCACGCCCCCACCCTCGTGGGCCCCTCGTAGCTCTCCTGACCGACCTCTTTCGCCTATATATACTCATATACCCTGGAAATATCAGAACAGGAGCCGAAACCCTATTTCCACCGCCGCAACTCTCTGTACCCGTGAGATCCCATCTTGGGGCCTTTCCCGGCGCTCCGCCGAAGGGGGCATTGATCACGGAGGGCTTCTACATCAACACCATAGCCTCTCCGATGATGTGTGAGTAGTTTACCTCAGACCTTCGGGTCCATAGATATTAGCTAGATGGCTTCTTCTCTCTCTTTGGATCTCAATACGAAGTTCTCCTCGATTCTCTTGGAGATCTATTCGATGTAATCTTCTTTTGCGGTGTGTTTGTCGAGATCCGATGAATTGTGGGTTTATGATCAAGATTATCTACGAACAATATTTGAATCTCCTCTGAATTCTTTTATGTATGATTGGTTATCTTTGCAAGTCTCTTCGAATTATCAGTTTGGTTTGGCCTACTAGATTGATCTTTCTTGCAATGGGAGAACTGCTTAGCTTTGGGTTCAATCTTGCGGTGCTCGATCCCAGTGACAGTAGGGGAAACGACATGTATTGTATTGTTGCCATCGAGGATAAAAAGATGGGGTTTATATCATATTGCTTGAGTTTATCCCTCTACATCATGTCATCTTACCTAATGCGTTACTCTGTTCTTATGAACTTAATACTCTAGATGCATGCTGGATAGCGGTCGATGTGTGGAGTAATAGTAGTAGATGCAGGCAGGAGTCGGTCTACTTGTCGCGGACGTGATGCCTATATACATGATCATGCCTAGATATTATCATAACTATGCTCAATTCTATCAATTTCTCGACAGTAATTTGTTCACCCACCGTAATACTTATGCTATCTTGAGAGAAGCCACTAGTGAAACCTATGGCCCCGGGGTCTATTTTCCATCATATTAATCTCCCGTCAACTAGCTATTTCTGGCGCCATTTATTTTGCAATCTTTACTTTCACTCTTTATCATAAAAATACCAAAAATATTATCTTATCATCTCTATCAGATCTCACTTTTGCAAGTGGTCGTGAAGGGATTGACAACCCCTTTATCGCGTTGGTTGCAAGGTTCTTATTTGTTTGTGTAGGTATGAGGGACTTCAGCGTGGTCTCCTACTGGATTGATACCTTGGTTCTCAAAAACTAAGGGAAATACTTACGCTACTTTACTGCATCACCCTTTCCTCTTCAAGGGAAAAACCAACGCAGTGCTCAAGAGGTAGCACTTAGTGATATGCTCCAAAAACCCTCAACCACTTTCTCACATCCACATATGTCCCAAACCAAAAGTCAAACTCGGCCCCACTGAAACATTCTATCCGGCGCCACCGAGTTCATTTAACATAGCCACTGCCACAAACCCTAGTCACTTCGGTCTCACCGATAGGGATCTCGGTCTCACCGAGATGGGATTGCAAACTCTCTGTTTCCCTTCGTAACGTTTCGGTCCAACCAAGATGAGCGATCGGTCCCACCGAGTTGGCAATGAAAACTCTTTGTTTCCCCTTCATAACATTTTCGTCTCACCGAGATGAGTGAATCGGTCCCATCGAGTTTGCCTAACCAACTCTCTGGTTAGCTTATTACCAAAATCGGTCGCACCAAGTTTGTGTAATCGATCTCATCGAGATTACGTTATGCCCTATAATGAAATCGGTTCCACCGAGTTGACATGTCGGTCCAACCGAATATCCTAACGTTCACATTTTGAACTAAATCGGTCTGACTGAGTTTCATTATTCGGTCACACCGAGTTTGGTGATTTGTGTGTAACGGTTAGATTTTGTGTGGAGGCTATATATACCCCTCCACCCACTCTTCATTCGTCGAGAAAGCCATCAGAACATGCCTACACTTCCAGCATACATTTTCTGAGATAGAACCACCTACTTATGTGTTGAGGTCAAGATATTCCATTCCAACCACATAAATCTTGATCTCTAGCCTTCTCCAAGTTGCTTTCCACTCAAATCATCTTTCCACCAAATCCAAATCTGTGAGACAGAGTTGAGTGTTGGGGAGACTATCATTTGAAGCACAAGAGCATGGAGTTCATCATCAACACACCATTTATTACCTTTTGGAGAGTGGTGTCTCCTAGATTGGTTAGGTGTCACTTGGGAGCCTCTGTCAAGATTGTGGAGTTGAACCAAGGAGTTTGTACGGCAAGGAGATCGCCTACTTCGTGAAGATCTACCCTAGTGAGGCAAGTCCTTCGTGGGCGATAGCCATGGTGGGACAGATAAGGTTGCTTCTTCGTGGACCCTTCATGGGTGGAGCCCTCCGTGGACTCGCGCTACCGTTACCCTTCGTGGGTTGAAGTCTCCATCAACGTGGATGTACGATAGCACCACCTATCGGAACCACGCCAAAAATCTTCGTGTCTACATTGCGTTTGCTCCCTCCAAACTCCTCCTTTACCTTCATGTGCAATGTTTTACATTCCGCTGCTATACTCTCAGATTGGCATGTGTTAGTTGTTTGCTTGACTAGTGCTAAGTTGCTAAAATATGCCAAGACTTAAAATTGGGAAAAGGCTAGATTTTTATTTGGTCAAGTAGTCTAATCACCCCCCCCCTCTAGACATACTTTCGATCCTACAAGTGGTATCAGAGCTTTGGTCTCCATTTGCCTTGATTTCCATAGATTTTGGTGATCATAGCCTTGGTTTCACAACCTAGGAGAGTATGGCGTCTAGCGAGGGAAATTACCACCGTAGAGGTCCTTACTTTGATGGTACTAATTTTGCTAGTTGGAAGCACAAGATGAAAATGCATATTCTTGGACATAACCCCGCCATTTGGGCTATTGTGTGTATTGGCTTGCAAGGTGAATTCTTTGATGGGAGAGAACCGAACCATGAAGCTACCGTAGAAGAGTTGAAGATGCTGCAATACCATGCTCAAGCTTGTGATAGTCTCTTCAACGGATTGTGTCCCGAAAATTTCAAAAAAATCAGTCGTCTTGAGAATGCAAAGGAAATTTGGGATACTTTAATTGATATGCACGAGGGTACCGACTCCGTCAAGGAATCCAAATTGGATGTGCTTCAAAGTCAACTTGACAAGTTTAAAATGAAGGATGGTGAAGGTGTCACTGAAATGTACTCTAGGCTTGCTCTTATCACAAATGAGATTGCTAGCTTAGGAAGTGAAGAGATGACCGATAAATTCATCATCAAGAAGATCCTAAGAGCCTTGGATGGAAAATATGATACCGTGTGCACATTGATCCAAATGATGCCCAATTACAAAGATCTCAAGCCAACGGAAGTCATTGGAAGAATTGTTGCTCATGAGATGTCACTTAAGGATAAGGAAGAGCTCCACAACAAGTCAAGTGGTGCTTACAAAGCCTCATGTGATGCTCCCACATCATCAAGTGAGAAACAAACCTTCAATGAACAATTGAGCCTAATGGTGAAGAATTTCAACAAGTTCTACAAGAGTAGAAGCAAGGAAAGAAGTTCCAAGTCAAGATCCTACAATGACAAAAGATCTTCAAGTCGTGAACGAAATTTCTACAATTGTGGAAGACCCAGACACTACTCCAATGAGTGTACGGCTCGCTACGAAAGAAGAGAAGATTCTCCCAAAAGAAGAAGTAGAAGAGAAGAATCACCACCAATAGAGAGAAGGAGTAGAGATGATCGTTATGAACGAAGAACCTCTCGGAGAAGCAAGGATTCGGAAAGGAAGGACAAATCATCAAAGAGCTACACAAAACAAAGACATCAAGCTCATGTTGGTGAATGGGTATCTAGCTCCGACTCCGACCATCACTCCGAAAGAAGTTATCACTCCAACTCCGAATATACTCAAGATGAAGGTGTTGCTGGTCTAGCACTTGTGTCAACCAACTCCTACGACATATTTGACTCACCAAATGAAGGAATTGGAATATGCTTCATGGCTAAAGGCCCAAAGGTACCACACCCCGAGTATGTTAATTTTAATAGTGATGAAGATGATTTGCTAGGAGATGATGATTTACTTGTTGACAACTCTAGTTATGAAAACTATGATGAACTTGCTATTAATCATGCTAATCAAGATAAAACGAATGACGATGATAAGAAGGAGATTAAGCGTCTAACTAAAGAACTAAACACTCTGAAGTTAGCTCATGAAACTACCTTGGAAGATCATCGAGAACTTTTAAACACTCATGAGAAGCTACTCTTTAAAAAGCTCAACCTTGAGCAAGAGCATGAGTTCTTAAAAGCAATCAATGATGATCTTCGCAAGAAAAGTTCTTCTTACACTACCAAGCGTTTACTCTTGTTTACTTACATGCCACAAGTAAAATCTAGCAACAAGAGTAAGAAAGATTCTTCGTCTAGTAGTAACAATAATCATGCTAAATCCAATGTTGTTGCTTCTAGTAGTTCTCTTGATTCCACTAATGATTCTCTTAGCCAAGTTACACTTGAGCAAGAAAATAGCTTATTGAAGGGAATTATAGAGAAAGGTGTTTACAAGAGCCTTGCTGGAAGTAAGCAATTTGAGGAAATTGTACGCAAGGAAGGAAGGCACCGGAAGAATCAAGGTGTTGGTTTTGAACGAAAGTTCAATGCCAATGGAGTTGAGTGGGAAGAAGATCAATACCCCAAGACGAAGTTTGTTCCTCAACAAGAGAAGTATGATCCTACTTCTTTCCAAGGAACACAAGCTCAAGATGATCTTCCACCACAAGACCACAAGCAAAAAGGCAAGGACAAGCTTCAAGGAAGATTGATGCATTTGAAGAAGCTCCCAAGGCCTTGGTCAAGTGGGTTCCCAAGACTACATCAAGTTCTACTACATCAAGTACGACTAGAACTCCAAGGATTCCCATCAAGATGATGTGGATCCCGAAGAGGAAGAACTAGAGAGTTCTTGAGGGTGACTCGGCCAACATACTTCACTCATATCTTTTGGCAAGGACTTGTGCAAACAACTTCCACATCTTGCACTAGTTCAAGGAGTCACAAACCCTCTTGTTGGTAAGACAAGGGACAAGGTAACCTAATGCTTTCATGGACATCATCTTGTGTGTACATCACTCTATGTCTATGGATATCCTTGTCTGTTCCTTGTGGGGCTAACCCGTGTAGGTATTGAAAGTGCAACTCACTCCAATGGATTGCTCCAAATGATCTACATCAACATTGAGCATCCACATCTTCAACATCTACATGAAGTCATCATCGACAAAACCCAAGGTTAGTTCATCCCTCTTAGGGGGGATATCACATCTAGGGGGAGCTTTACTCTAATAATTGAGCTAAAGCAACTCTAATGGTGTGAACACAACAATGCTTCATGTAAAAGTGGTAACCCCAGTTGTGCTTAAACGATGAGTATGACCTATGATCAAATGTTATCATTTGACTCCTAAGTCAATATACTCATATATAGATGACCTAGTCATCGCCAAATTGCTTGATAGATGCTAGAGTGCTTGCGCATGCTTTGTCACATATTTCATTTGCCATTTTATTGTGTGAGCATGTTGATTGCATATTTTACTCATTCGAGGACATCCATTTGTTGCTTTGATTGTTTGGTCCTTTCTCTTTTGCCAAATGGATGGATAAGAATGCCTAAGAACACCCTCTAGCTATCTATGCTTTTCTCGTCTCAAACTCTATTCATGCTACATCACAAAGTTTGATCAAGTCAGATTCGAACCACTCTGTGTGAGGAGCACTCGGAGTCCCGATTCGTCATAGACTTAAACTTCAAAAACCTCTTTGTGCATTTCGGTATGACCGAGTCATCCACTTCGGTCACACTGAGTTCACTAAGTTGATCTAGGTTTTCCATCTCGGTGCAACCGATTTGAACTTTTCGGTCACACCGAGTTGCAGTAACCGCTTGCGATTCTGCATCTCGGTGCCACCGAGTTGTTCCACTCAGTCACACCGACAGGGTCGGGATATATAAACCCACGGGTGAGATTTTGGAAATTTCTTCAAACTCCTCAGCCCGCGCGTATCCTACTCTGCCTCTTCGGGTCTCCGGATCTTCTCGCCGCCAGCGACCTCCCGCCGCTGGTTTCCGTCACCGTCAATGGAATTCTTCTCCGCCGTTGTCGCCGTAGCGAACTCCCGCCGAACTAGGGTATGAGTTCGACTCTTCGTGCTATTTCCTTACTCCGATTCATAGCACATTACTTTGCCACGATATTTACCACATATGAAAACGATCTATCCACAGAAAACGTCCTTCAGGTTAGATTTGATTCGAAAATTAGGTTAGGTCTCCGCCGAACTCATCTCGGACCGACCGAGCTATAGAAATCGGTCTCACCGATTTGGCTTAGGCCATTGCACATGCATTTTCGGTCTGACCAAAAACTGCAAATCGGTGCGACCGAGTTCGACTCTCTGTGAAACCCTAGCAATCTCGGTGCCACCGAACTGTGACTCGGTCTGACCGATTTCACTAGTTTAGGCTCCAAAATTGCTTCGGTATCACCGAATTTAAAAGATTAGTAGCTCCGAAATGCTTTCTGTGGAGAACTAAAACTAAGTTTTTTGAGTCATCTGTTTTGCAAAAACTCTACACTTTGTGATGCTCATCTATTCTACCTCATCTACATCTATTCACAGGGTTTGTTGTCAGTGTGATTGCCAAGATGTCTGGCCAGAGTGACAGCCAGAGCAGATCTGAAGAGCGGGTGCATTTGAGTGAGGGCTCTAGTCCCTCAAGCAGCTATGATGAGGGCAGCAGAGCACACCAAGTAACTTGCCCAAGGCAGCCACTAGAACAAGGAAGAAGAGAACCTCGAACTCTGAGGATGAGGACTATGTGGCTATTGAGGATGAGGCCACCTCAAGGAAGAAAGTGCTAAAGAAAGAGTATGGCACAGCTGCTGCAACTAAGCCAGGGTTGCATAAGAAGGCACCAGCAAAGAGAGTCCCAATGTCAAAGCCAAGGAAAGTTCCAACAGGAGAAACCATGAAATTCACAATAGAATCAGATGATGGTGAGACAGTTGGAGATGACAAGAAGAAGAAGAGGGCACGAACCACATCTGCAAAGGTTCTTGGAAAATCAACTATGGTAAGAGATTCAGAGGAAGAGGAAGAGGATGTTGCACCAGCACCCAAGTCTCAGAAGCTTATGGGAGATGCTATCAAGTCAGGGGTTGCAACATCAAAGCCTAAATCTGCTCCCAAAGCAACAGCTCAAGCTCAGAAGCCCATTAAGCCAAAGAGAAGCACTAGAAATATTCCTGCTGAAGAGAAGAACAAGGCCCCAGTGCCTGAGGTTGAAGAAGAGGATGATGAAGCCCTAGTGCTAAGAAAACTGAAACCCAAGATTCCAGATCACAATGATGCTCATCCAGTGGCAGAGGACATGCACATCAGGAAAGATGCAGGACTGAGATTGTGGAGACAGTCTGATCCCTATGCTGTGAGGAGGAGGACTGCAGTTGACTACAGGTTTCACACCAAGGAACAACAAGATTTCTGTGAGACTATTCTGCTTGACAAGAAGCCAATTGTCTGTGACATGAGATGGGTTGAATGGGAATACATCAAAGAGAAGGAAGATCACTTCCCAGGAGTATATGACAGCTTCAGAGCATGTGATGTTGACAAGTTTTTTGGGCAGAAGCTCACAAAATGGAATGATGAGCTAATCATGCAGTTTTATTCTACTGCTCATTTCTATCCAGATGGGAGGATAGTATGGATGTCTGAAGGTACAAGGTACCAATCAACTGTTGAAGAATGGGGCAAGTTGATCAATGCCCCAGAAGAGCATCAGGATGACTTGGATGTGTATGCCAAGAAGAAGAAAGACCACAACTCTATGGCAAACATGTACAAAGAGATCCCAGATAAAGCTTTGGAGACACGCAAGCTTGGATCTATGCACTATTTGTTGTCTGGTCTACCCACTATCAACACCATCTTAAGGCATACCTTGCTACCCAAGTCTGGAGATCACAAGATGATTAGAGGACATTCCATCAACTTGCTACAAATATTTGATGTGCCTAAAAAATTCAAGGTCATGAGTCTGATTGTGGAGACAATCAAGAGGACAGCTGCTGACCAAAAGATATCATGTGGGTATGCTCCACATATTTAGGTGCTCATCAACTCCAAGATGGGCACAGGCACTTACTTGTTGGACAGGGAGCATCTACCCCTGTACCCTGAATTTGAAGACAACACAGTTGTGATGAATGAGGATGAACCTTCATCAACACAAGCACAAGAGAAGAGAACTAAAGCTAAGGCAGAGAAAGCTGCAAAGATGCCCAGTGTAGAGGAAGCATCTCAAGTGTTCTTGAAGAGAAAACAAGATCAGTTAGCATATCTGATCCAATCTACTTTGAGGATTGAGAAGGGCTTGGCCACCCTGACTCAGAATCAGGAGAGCTTGGAAAGGATCATAGAGACCAAGTTCTATGAACTTGATTTAAAAGTCACTGAGATTCAGACTACAGTTGAGAAGCTCCAGGAGGATGCAGAAGAGAAGAAGGGGAAGGCTACTACAGATGCTTTTCAGCGAGTGCCTAAAGGTCAGAGGTCTGCTGTAGTGTCAATACCAGATTCTAGAGCTACATCGTCAGCACCAGCAGCTACAGCTTCAGTGCCACCTCCAGCAGCCACTCCACCAGCTCCAACTACATCAACTGATGCATTCATCCTTGGAGTTCTCTCTACACCACCTCCCGAAGACCAAGCCTGGGAGACGCATAGCACTATGCATTTTCAAACTTTTTGGTAACTTGTTGCCAAAGGGGGAGAAATGTATAGATCATAGGCTTCGAGAGAGAGTGTTTTGTTTCTTTGTCTCTCTTGCTTTTGGTTGAATTTTATTGTGTGCTTGGTTGATACTCTATGTCTATGTGAGATACTTGTTTGATCATATGCTACTTTAATGCTTGCTTGGATGATATTATCTCTTATATCCCATATATGATCATTCACTTTGCTTGGTGATAAGTGCATGCTTTTAATTTCCATCATTTTGAGCGCTCCACCAAGATGTATGTGACATGGAAGGGTAACCCATGATCCTAATCGATTGTGCATTTGCATTCAAAAGCAATTTTTAAAATAATGCACCAATTTAGGGGGAGCTCTTGCTTATCACATACTTCTCAAAGCGACGATGTATTTCAATCTTATGATCATTTGTCGAAGCTTTGATCTATATGTTGTCATCAATTACCAAAAAGGGGGAGATTGAAAGTGCAACTATCCCTGGGTGGTTTTGGTAATTCCTAACAACATATAGCTCATTGAGCTAATGCTATTTCAAGATAAATATTTCAAGAAAGCTCAATGATTGGCATGGCATATATTAGAAATGTGGACCCCTCAAAATGCTAAGGACAAAATATTGGCTCAAGCTCTAAAGCTCAAGACTCTACATTTTTACTTTTAGTGATCCAAGATCACATTGAGTCCATAGAAAAGCCAATACTATTAAAAGGGGATGAGGTGGTGCTTAATGGATTGCTTGCTCAAAATGCTTAGTGATATGCTCCAAAAACCCTCAACCACTTTCTCATATCCACATATTTCCCAAACCAAAAGTCAAACTCGGCCCTACCGAAACACTCTATTCGGCGCCACCGAGTTCATTTGACATAGCCACTGTCACAAACCCTGGTCACTTCGGTCTCACCGATAGGGATCTCTGTATCACTGAGATGGGATTGCAAACTATCTGTTTCCCTTCGTAACGTTTCGGTCCAACCGAGATGAGCGATCGGTCCCACCGAGTTCGCAATGCAAACTCTCTGTTTCCCCTTCGTAACATTTCGGTCTCACCGAGATGAGCGAATTGGTCCCACCGAGTTTGCCTGACCAACTCTCTGGTTAGCTTATTACCAAAATCGGTCCCACCGAGTTTGTGTAATCGGTCTCACCGAGATTACGTTATGCCCTAACCATAATGAAATCGGTCCCATCGAGTTGACATGTCGGTCCCACCGAATATCCTAACATTCACATTTTGAACTAAATCGGTCCGACCGAGTTTCATTATTCGGTCACACCGAGTTTGGTGATTTGTGTGTAACGGTTAGATTTTGTGTGGAGGCTATATATACCCCTCCACCCACTCTTCATTCATCGAGAGAGCCATCAGAACATGCCTACACTTCCAGCATACATTTTCTGAGAGAGAACCACCTACTCATGTGTTGAGGTCAAGATATTCCATTCCAACCACATAAATCTTGATCTCTAGCCTTCTCCAAGTTGCTTTCCACTCAAATCATCTTTCCACCAAATCCAAATCTGTGAGAGAGAGTTGAGTGTTGGGGAGACTATCATTTGAAGCACAAGAGCAAGGAGTTCATCATCAACACACCATCTATTACCTTTTGGAGAGTGGTGTCTCCTAGATTGGTTAGGTGTCACTTGGGAGCCTCCGTCGAGATTGTGGAGTTGAACCAAGGAGTTTGTATGGGCAAGGAGATCGCCTACTTCGTGAAGATCTACCCTAGTGAGGCAAGTCCTTCGTGGGCGATGGCCATGGTGGGATAGACAAGATTGCTTCTTCGTGGACCCTTCGTGGGTGGAGCCCTCCATGGACTCGCGCAACCGTTACCCTTCATGGGTTGAAGTCTCCATCAACGTGGATGTACGATAGCACCACCTATCGGAACCACGCCAAAAATCTCTGTGTCTACATTGCGTTTGCTCCCTCCAAACTCCTCCCTTTACCTTCATGTGCAATATTTTACATTCCGCTGCTATACTCTTAGATTTGCATGTGTAGGTTGTTTGCTTGACTAGTGCTAAGTTGCTAAAATCTGCCAAGACTTAAAATTGGGAAAAGCCTAGATTTTTATTTGGTCAAGTAGTCTAATCACCCCCCCTCTAGACATACTTTCGATCCTACACATTCTGTAATGATGTGATCCCGTTCATCAAATGACAACACATGTCTATGGTTAGGAAACTTAACCATCTTTGATTAACGAGCTAGTCAAGTAGAGGCATACTAGGGACACTATGTTTGTCTATGTATTCACACATGTACTAAGTTTCCGGTTAATACAATTCTAGCATGAATAATAAACATTTATCATGATATAAGGAAATATAAATAACCACTTTATTATTGCCTCTAGGGCATATTTCCTTCAGATATGCACGAGTAGAACACAAAGAGTTGTGGGCGGTGATCGTCATACTGCTTACCACCAATGTCTTATTTTGATTCGGCAGTATTGTTGGATGAAGCGGCCCGGACCAACCTTACATGACCACGTTCATGAGACCTGTTCCACCGACAGACATGCAACTAGTTTTGCATAAAGGTGGCTGGCGGGTGTCTGTTTCTCCAACTTTAGTTGAATCTAATTTGACTACGGCCGGTCCTTGTTGTAGGTTAAAACAGCAAACTTGATAAATCACCATTGTGGTTTTGATGCGTAGGTAAGAATGGTTCTTGCTAGAAGCCCATAGCAGCCACGTAAAAACTTGCAACAACAAAGTAGAGGACGTCTAACTTGTTTTTGCAGGGCATGTTGTGATGTGCTATGGTCAAGACATGATGTGATATACGTTATTGTATGAGATGGTCATGTTTTGTAAAAGTTATCGGCAACTGGCAGGAGCCTTATGATTGTCGCTTTATTGTATGAAATGCAAACGCCATGTAATTGCTTTACTTTATCACTATGCGTTAGCGATAGTTGTAGAAGCAATAGTTGGCGAGACGACCACGACGCTATGATGGAGATCATGGTGTCAAGCCGGTGACAATGGAGATCATGATGGTGCTTTAGAGATGGAGATCAAAGGCACAAGATGATGATGGCCATATCATGTCACATATTTTGATTGCATATATGTTTATATTTTATGCATCTTATTTTGCTTAGTACGGTGGTAGCATTATAAGATGATCCCTCACTAAAATTTCAAGGTATAAGTGTTCTCCCTGAGTATACTCCGTTGCGACAGTTCGTCGTGCTGAGACACCGCGTGATGATCGAGTGTGATAAGCTCTACATTCACATACAACGGGTGCAAGATAGTTTTGCACATGCGGAATACTCGGGTTAAACTTGACGAGTCTAGCATGTATAGACATGGCCTCGGAACACTGGAGACCGAAAGGTCGAACGTGAATCATATAGTAGATATGATCAACATAGAGATGTTCACCATTGAAAACTACTCCATCTCACGTGATGATCGGACATGGTTTAGTTGATATGGATCACGTGATCATTTAGATGACTCGAGGGATGTCTATCTAAGTGGGAGTTCTTAAGTAATATGATTAATTGAACTTAATTTATCATGAACTTAGTCCTGATAGTTTTTGCATATCTATGTTGTAGATCAATGGCCCATGCTACAGTTCCCTTGAATTTTAATGTGTTCCTAGAGAAAGCTAGATTGAAAGATGATGGTAGCAACTACACGGACTGGGTCCGTAACTTGAGGATTATCCTCATTGCTGCACAGAAGAACTATGTCCTTGACGCACCGCTAGGTGAAAAGCCTGCTGCAGGAGCAGATGCTGATGTTATGAACGTCCGACAAGCTTGATCCGATGACTACTCGATAGTTCAGTGTGCCATGCTTTACGGCTTAGAATCGGGACTTCAAAGACGTTTTGAACGTCATGGACCATATGAGATGTTCCAGGAGTTGAAGTTAATATTTCAAGCTAATGCCCGAGTTGAGAGATATGAAGTCTCCAACAAGTTCTATAGCTGCAAGATGGAGGAGAACAGTTCTGCCAGTGAACACATACTCAGAAATGTTTGGGTATCATAACCACTTGACTCAGCTGGGAGTTAATCTCCCAGATGATAGTGTTATTGACAGAGTTCTTCAATCACTGCCACTAAGCTACAACGGCTTCATGATGAACTATAATATGCAAGGGATGGAAAAGACAATTCCCGAGCTCTTCGCAATGCTCAAAGCTGCGGAGGTAGACATCAAGAAGGAGCATCAAGTGTTGATGGTTAACAAGACCACTAGTTTCAAGAAAAAATGCAAAGGAAAGAAGGGGAACTTCAAGAAGAATGGCAAGCAAGTTGCCACTCCCGGAAAGAAGCCCAAGTCTGGACCTAAGCCTAAAATTGAGTGCTTCTACTGCAAAGGGATTGGTCACTGGAAGCGGAACCGCCCCAAGTATTTGGCGGATAAGAAGGATGGCAAAGTGAACAAAGGTATATTTGATATACATGGTATTGATGTGTACCTTACTAATGCTCGTAGTAGTGCCTGGGTATTTGATACCGGTTCGGTTGCTCATATTTGTAACTCGAAATAGGGGCTACGGATTAAACGAAGATTGGCTAAGGACGAGGTGACGATGCGCGTCGGGAATGGTTCCAAGGTCGATGTGATCGCCGTCGGCACGCTACCTCTACATCTACCTTCGGGATTAGTTTTAGACCTAAATAATTGTTACTTGGTGCCAGCGTTGAGCATGAACATTATATCTGGATCTTGTTTAATGCGAAACGGTTATTCATTTAAATCAGAGAATAATGGTTGTTCTTTTATATGAGTAATATCTTTTATGGTCATGCACCCTTGAAGAGTGGTCTATTTTTGTTGAATCTCGATCGTGGTGATACACATATTCATAATATTGATGCCAAAAGATGCAAAGTTGATAATGATAGTGTAACATATTTGTGGCACTGCCGTTTAGGTCATATTGATGTAAAGCGCATGAGAAACCAATGCAAACTCAAGAAGTAGCACCTTCTTCCTCGTCTCCGACTGTGAGGTGTGCCGATAGTCTCCACCATGGCGCGACTTCTTTGGTCGATCCCCTGTTGGAATCTTCGCCTCGTTCCACTCCTCTTGATCTCCAGCTCCTCCTGTCCTGCTCACCCGAGTCAATCGACACAGGAATCAATGTTGGCGACCACCACTCAACAACTGACACCGCTGAGAGGAAGCGCGTGACGTCGTTCGTCGACCCCCACCCTGTTTCGACCACTGGCATGGCCGTCGTCGTCCCCTGCATCCAACCATCTTAGCCATGAGACCAATTGAGCACCCTCATCATTGCTAGCCTCACTAGTGACTGTCGATGGCTCTCTCTCTCTCTCTCTCTCTCTCTCTCTCTCTCTCATACAAACGCACACTCACTCCACCTCCCCTCCCACTGTGGTCCTCTATAGTTGAGTGGGTCCCGCACCCAAAGCGGTACGCGGAGGAGGCGTATTCTGGAACTTTGTCCACTCATAACTTCCAAACTACAAGTCCAAATGGCCTTTTTCTTTTTTGTAGTATTTTCTTATGAAATTGTCTTTCAGAAAATGTTTTATTGCTATTTGTCGCTCTGTTAGCTAGTATCCACAATAGATTTGGATTTATGTGATATTTATAAATTATTTTGAAATATATATTTTCAGAGGAAGAAGAGCTTGATGGTGAAGATCTAGAGTACCTTGACTGTCATCTTCACCAAGGCAAGCCACACAACCATTGCTTGTTGACTTGTTGAAGTCATAGTCCATACATATGTACTCCCTCCGTCCGGAAATACTTGTCGGAGGAATGGATGTATCTAGACGTATTTTAGTTCTAGATACATCCATTTTATCCATTTTTTGGACAAGTATTTCCGGACGGGGGGAGTATTTTAGAGCATTTTTGTATTTAGTTCCTTATGCTACTATGGGCTACAGCCTACATGTGCATGTATATGTTTCTGATGAATATTTTTCTTTGGTAGTAGCATGAATGCATGATCACATTAATAATGTTAATAAAAATTCACAGCATAAGCATTTGACTGATTGTATGGATATGGTTGCTTTAATATGGTTGTGTATCTCCACTCATTATGTAATTCAATAATAAACATGAGTTGGATCAAGCATATATTCAATAAAGAAGAAGTTGTTAAACTAACCCGTCATTGGATTAGTCTAGTCATGGTGCCGTCGAGTCAAACTTTCCACATGTGCAACCACATTTCCCTGATGTGGGAATGACTTAACTTAGTCTATGCACATGCTCTTATTGGTGTCACCATCTTAGGAACAATTAGACATGTATGCTAACCTGGCCCGGTTACCGACGTCTAATTCTGCGAACCTGGGAATGGTATGGTTCATGCGTTATAAATAAAGTAATCCCAAGAGGGGGGAAATATGAGACCATGGAAGTGGTAGAGCCTTTGGTAGGCAATGAGGCCCAAGATTCCTCCTCCGGGACATTACCCCAAGGGATATGTCGGTGACACGGTAAGAGTAGTGTGCAGAGTGTATAAATCAATTTGAATAGCCGAGTCCAGGGTAATGGGCACAGTTCATACTAGGTCACACCAGCGGTCAATGCCAATGATTAATGCACATGAAGTTTTCATGGTGGTTAAGCTCAAAGATTTGTGTGGATCATGAATATGATCTGGTGATAAGATATGGGTCACGAGGTGACTGAAGGTTGCTAAGTGGTCGTGGTGATCAAGTGTGGACATGACCAAGGTCATAGACACAACCATGTGGTAAGTTGTAATGACCAAGAGGCCAATATGGTAAGGTTGCATAAAGCTAAGTGGTAAGTTTGCATAAGATCATGGTAGAAATAGTATTGTTCCTGTGTTTTGTGCTGCTTCTCGGCCATCTCATGCAGCTGCCGAGTTTCTCTTTGTAGCACTGCTCACATGCTCTGTGCTACTTTCCGGTCACCTTGGGCAGCTTCTTCTTCTTATCCACACTGTTGTCATGCTCCGTGCCGTGCCCTGACCAACTATCTTGTGGCCAACAGTCTTTGGCAGCTGTTCATTCATTACGGTGACACCCCAGAGCTTGGTGGCTACCGATTCATTTGTCGGTTTTATGCAAGAGTTCTAATCCACCGTCATTATGCTAACATAAAACTTGACCAAGATGTATCATTCATACATGTCTATGCATATGTGTGGTACGTATTTGACATGTTGCATGTTATTATTTGTCATGAGCTTGCGATTACATTCAATGTACTCACCTGACTTATTATTCCAGATGTTGGAGATGTTGATTGTGAGTATTTCGAGAACGATCCTGCATGAGCGCTATGATCGTGTCCTTCCAAGGATCCCTTTGGGATGAAGCCCCACCACCGTTGTCATTCCGTTGCTAGACTCTGAGGCCTTTAGTTAAATAATGTACATATTACCGCCGCACGTATAGTGCCTTTCTGCCTCTCCAAGTGATGTATTGTGAAGACCTATGTACCCTATGTGTTGCAATATATTGTAGTTGTGCTTGATGCCAATTAGCATTATATACCAAAGGACGCGGATTCTTTGGGCTAGTATGCAGGGCACATCCAGATTGCGGAGCCGGGGTGCCACATAATGGCTTGGATGTATAAACCCTAAATTGTTTGAGCCAAGTAGCCAACACGCATCTTTGATCAAGCCTTCCAACTCTGAAAAATCTAGATCGAATTCTTGTTCCCCATGTAGATCCAGCCCTTCAAATCTATCTTCAACTGATGGTTTAGGAAATGTTATTTGTTTACCGCCGCCATCGCCTCCCTCATAAGATCCATCCGTCGTAGCCCTATTCGACGTCGGATCTGCCATGCAGTGACTTCTTGTGGTCTACAGGAAAGGATCGATGTACTTGCGCCCTGCCGAGACCCATCAAGAACGATGAAACGATGGTTTTTGAACTAAGGTGGTGGTAGCCGTCAAAGGATATTTGAGAACCCTAGAAAGCTAGGTGAATTGCCTACCGCGCTCGACGATTGATGCAGTTGCTAACGACAACGAAGCTCTCTTTGTCTCTCCCCCTCCCTCCCCCATATGAGGTAACCTATCAACCCATATGAGGTAATAGACCGCCATGCCTAATCTAGACCAATCGTTCAAATGCAATGGACGTCTAAAATTGTTTAAATTCATTAAATGGGGTAAAACAGAAAGAAAAAAACCTTAAACATCTTAATTCATGTCAAAAATGCTATTTCGAGGCCCCACAAAAAAACTCTTTGAGGGGGCAAAAACTGGAATTGACCCATCTTTCCTTTTGGTACAATTAAAGAACATTTTTAACATTTCATGTGTCCTAAAATCTAAAATCCATGAGGAATTCAACATTGGCTTAACATTCAACCTCCACGTTTTCTTGTTCGCCCATTTGTGCTACAATCAAAGACGCCCTTATAGCAAAGAGTGGATTCAACACTGCTAGTAGGGAACATTGCCTTGACATGCATCTCCAGCCATGTGTAGCCAGGCACGCAGTCACACTAATCATGGCACCACTAGCACAACAAGTTTAAAGAGTTGCCATGAAAAATGGCGCTGTCTCCCTTGATGGCAGACGACACCGTTCCATACCTGTTTTATTTTGCCCTAGCCGTCCTGCATTCACACCTGTCCAGTATTCCCGCATACGGTCCCAAGCCGCTTATCTTTTTGTTGCCGACAAGGAAAGGATCGCATGGTTTTATCTTGTTTGGTTAGAAAACAGACCGTGGTACCGGGATCAAAAGCGTGGGTGCGACCTTTCCGGTAGTTCTCTCAGTGCGGATCAGCGCACGGGAATTGCTCACCTACAGGACGGAAACTGCTGCTTCTTTTCTGCACTGAACCACGGAGTAACTGGCACCAGATCACACTGGATTAGTGCACATTTACGGCAATTCTGCACTGAACCACGGCGTAACTGACACCAGGTTACGCTGGATTAGTGCACATTCAGTAGCTGATCAACCACTACGACAGAGAAAAAGTAGGCTAACGGCGACGACAATTCTGCACTAAACCACGGAGTAACTGACATTCAACAACAGATGAACTGGCGCACATTTGTAGGCTCTTAAGATGATGAAGTTCACCGATATACCCAGCATGGTATTCCATCAACCATGCTACAACGTCACAGTGAAACTACCAGTGTGACCTCTGAAACAAGGTGAGCGCCTCAGAACAAATACAGTAGTAGCTATATTTCTGGAGAAAAGGGAAGGAACAGCACATACTAGACATACAAGAACAAGATTAGGGGCAGGTAACATGATCAACGGAACATAATTAACAGAACATAAACAAAACTGGCACCAATACATAAACATAACATTCTGGAACTCAACTTGTGCCCAGCTCTACACCAGAAACCCCAAAGCCAACATTTTTCATCCAAAACTATGAAGGGATCCCCCGGTCATTCCCTTCGTTTTTTGCCTAGCTAAGCAGACGAACATATAAACCGACACCTTATTACAGGGCCACCAAACTGCCTCTAAATTAATCAACTCATTAAGTATATTCACATCTGATCTGATGCTAACCAGAAGGAACAGAACGAGAGAGGGGGACAATGTTACAACCATCCCCCATTTTTATCTTCTGTCGAATGCTCTGGCCTCAAATAAGCGAATCGGACTTGGCAGGCAATCTTCTGTAGAAGTTGAACGGGACAGAGGGCATCCTGCTGCGGAACCGGGGATGGCGCAGCAAGTAGAGCATAGTGATGACCAGCAAAACCTGGAACGGCGTCACATACAGCACAATGGCCACCACCAGGGACAAGAATATAAAGATTGCGGTGGCACGAGGGTCCCTCCAGCTCAGCAGCGCATGGGCTCTCTCACCTTGCGTCGCAAGGTCCCCGACCACCGTCTGCACACGACCTCCAACACTCCTCAGCCTGTCGTAGCGCAACCTTACAATGTCAGCTGGCCTGTTGGATGGGAATGTGTCAAACTCCTCATCAAGCTCATCAGGGTGTGTAAACTCAGCCTGCGATAGCTTGGTATCCATGTGTGGTGGGTGCCTTGACCGGAAGCGATAGTTCCACAGTCCAATCATAAACATGTAGAGGAAGATGGTTGGCAGGATGAGCTCCGGGTAGCAGATCAGTATGAGGAACAACATGTGCACCAGCATTGTTGTGATCGGGTTTCGCCAGCTCCTGATGCCATCATACCACTTGGCCATTGAGGCAAAGCCACAGAACAGAGAGGTGATGCGATAGAAGTTGGCCTTGCTGCGCCGGAGACTGAACATGTGAGAGCCCACATCGAGCGTGTACTCCACCACCTCCCTCCGCAGAGGAGGCTCAGCACGGCTAAGCCTTGCCGAAACAATCTGCATCGCCTGGTGCCTCAGGTAGTCCAACTGCATCACTGATATTGGCTGTGAGTAGTGCATCTTCGGCAGCAGCGGACGGCCATACATTGCCATCATGTTCACCCATGCCGTGCAAGTAAACCGCACAGCCAAATGCAGCTCACCGGTCTTCTTGAGGCCACTTGGCTTAAGAGCAAGCAAAGGATAGAAATGGGTGTACACCCGGTCAGTCTCCAGTGTCGAGAGACGAATTCTGACCTTGCCAATGCTTTCATCCCGGGCATCGCCATTCTTGCTCCCAATCTGGCTATTATCAAACACCACCACCGTGATCACGGTGCATGGATCGAACACCTCCCAGGTATACTGCTCATTCCATTGCGGATTCAGCGTGTTCATGATGGTTCTTGTGCGCACCCATTTCGGACCATACTTGGCAACGCAGTAAGCGTCGGTGCTGCGACCATCCTTGGCCTTCATGGGAATCAAGTTGCGAGCACCCAGAACCCCCACCTCAAGGATCCCAATGCTCGGCTTCCGGGTGTGCTTTGATGATGGCTGGAGATCGCTGCTGTAGTAAGTCGACTCGTCAAGAACATGGTACCCAAAGTCCAGCGACATCCGAAGCTGTATCTTGCTCGCGAACTTGCCCTCCTTCTTCTCGCCGTCGTCGCTGGGACGCGCAAGGCTGTACCAGCGCGGCTCCACGGGCTTGCCGAAGTGGTCATGCCGCGTCATTGCGGCATTGAGGGGCAGCATAATGCGCCCGAGCGGCTCGTCACGGCCTGGCCCGACGCGGTCCTCCACGGTGACGAGCAAGGGCTCGTCGAATGGCTCCGACGCGACAAACATGAACTCCTCGTTCCACATCGGGTTGGGCGTCCCCGGCGGCCCGCCCGGGCGAGTGCGCCGCACCTGCCCGGCGAGCTGCAGCTTGACGGAGGCGTTCATGGGGCGGGACGTGTCGTGGGGCACCAGGTCCTGCGCCCCGATGGCTGCGACGCGGAGGTACACGAGCTTGGGCGAGAAGTATACCTTGGCGCGCGTGGAGGCGACGGCCGAAGGGCCAGCCGCCCCGTGTGCATCGGAATGCCAGGCCTCCGGGAACGCCTCGTCAGCCTGGGTCCCGAGCCAGACCGACAGCATGATCTCGCCGTGGTGGAGCTTCTCCCCGCGCTTGCCGTCGAGCCTGTACCACTGGGGCGCCAGCGGGGAGTCCGGCGGCACGCGGACCGGCACCTCGGAGAGGTCGAACCCTATGCGGCCGACCATGTCGTCGCCGCCGGCGAGATCCTTGGCCTTGACGGCGACCTCGAGCAGATGCGACTGGAGGTGCGTGGCCGAGAAGGCGAAGACCTGGTGCCAGGAGGGGCTGTGGTGGCCGGCGAGGACGGCGGTGGTGCCCTTGAAGTTGCCGAGCTTGACCTCGACGAAGGGGTCGATGGAGCCGGTGGGGGAGACGGCGGGGAGGTCCCGCGCCTTGACCACGTGCACGTAGAGGAAGCGCATCGGCTCAACGAGGTCGTAGGTGGAGGAGATCTTGCCGGCCGCGCTGGCGGCGGCGGCGGAGGGGTTGAGGCCCGGGATGTTGAAGCGGGGCCGCAGCATGGCGGCCAGCGGCGGGCGCGTCTCCGTCAGCCCGAACTGCTGCTGCGGCGGCGCCATCGGGCCCCCCGGCCCGTGCATCATGAACGGCCGCGGCTGCATTGCTCCCTTCATCTCGCCGGCGGGGCGGCACCGTCGGTCGCTCTGCGGCGGCGGCGGCGGCGTGGGGAGTGGGGAGTGGAGTGGGGGCTAGTGTGGCATTCCGTCGAGCAGTTGGTGGTGGGGTGGTGCCGTGGGAGCGCAATGGAGGGGAGTGTGCGCAGGCCACAAGGGCACGGTGGAGGGATCTGTAGCGCCTCGAAACGAATCCCGGCCGTCAGATCCGCATCCGGTGGCCCGCGTATATCCGTATCTAACAAAAAGGGATAGATAAAGCGTGACGGCCCGCAACCCACACGATAAAAGACCCTACGTCACCGACGTGTAGGTCAGCGCGGCCCGTGGCCGCCGTGTCAGTGACGTTGGAGGCACCCCGCACGGCGTGGGAAAGCGTTGGCGTAGTGGGAGGCGTGGCCTGTTGCGAGGCGGGCGGCGAAACGTGGGGCCCCACCCGGGCGGGATGGATGTGCTGGACAGCTCGACGGGCCGGTGCGTCGGATCCTCTGCGAGCGAGATCCACCGGTGCGCCCCCACTGGGACTGGGTCTCCGCTCCGCTGGCCCCCGCAGCCCGAGCGTGCTGTTCGTTTGTTTCGCTTTCTTGCTAGCCATTTACGTGCTCCCCATCTCACACAGCCGAACTCCACACAGCCGCTCGCTCACATGGGCCCCGCCCAAAGATGATTGAGAGAATTCTCGCCCATCCTGCAGCGAAACTTTCGTGCCACGAATCATGTTCCATACGAACCCCAAGGACGGTCACGTGGGCCGTTTCGCGATCCGATGTTCAGAGTAGCATTGGAGTAGCCTGTTGACAGATTCAGATCAGCAGGTGCTTTTGAATTTGAAGCAACAGGGATGATGGCCGCAGACGATCTCATGCGTCGCAGCAAGCAAAGCCTGAGATACGGGGTTGTTGGCAATGCATGGCGCGGACGGACGTTGAGCTCGGTCGGTCGGTCCCTGTCATTTCCCCGAAATCGATGTTTGTTGATGGATTCACGCCTTCGTCCGTGCAATCCGGACGTGAGCCGTTGCCTCGCTTCCTCTCCGTTTTCAAACACCCCCTACCCTCAATAAATAAAACTCCACTTTCCTCCTCACTAATAGTATATTCACTACGTACACATCCGTGCACTGCATCTAGTAGATTAATTTTCTTTTCTCTTCCGTGCGCCGTTTCCTTTTTCCTGTGCTCCTTCCATGTGCGGCCACGCACACTGTTGCTGCACGTCGAGCAGGCAGCAACTGTGCCAGACAATGCTGCGAAATCTCGAATAAAATTCGCGGGCGCAAGCTCGCTTTTACGCGTGCGACGGGCTAGTACTGCTATAGACATTTCATGCTAGCTTTTCCGAAAGCGTCTCTCTCTTTTTCCCAATAATAAACAAAGGCGACCGCTCCTGTCGCGAAAGTCGGCGAGAAGGCTTCTCCCCTAGGGGGATAGCTCCAAACTCTGGTGAGTCAGCCGTGTCGCGGCCGCCCGTTTTCGGAGCGAGAATTTCACGCTGGCGAGTAGAGTAGATCGCACAATGGCGCACATAGGCATAGCTCGCGTCACTTTCAAGTGCCTCCCTTTTGAGCGTTTTTGGTAGATTAGATTAGACACGACAGGTGATTGACAAGCTAGGATCGGTGACATGGACCATGCATGAGTACGACGGAGGAAGGCGCTCACCTACCGCTCTTGTTCCTGGCTGTGGCTGGCAGCACGGCGAACGGTAGAATATGCATGCGTCGTCCTCACCGGGGGTGAGGTACCGTGCACTGCACTGTACTGCTGGCATCGCATTGCCAAGGGGAAACGTACGCCGAGCAGGACACGGGTGCCGGGCAGGTCCAGCGAAGTTGGTGGCGGCCAGGCCCAGGGCCAGGAGAGCGCTGAGTCATTGAGCATAGACCAGCGCAAACATCTGGGTGGTCTAGGGCAGGGGCGCACATGGAGATGGAGTGACCTCCTCCTCACCGGTCGAGCTCGCTCTGCATGGGCTGGGGAATGGGCGCCGCTGTGCTGTGGGCGCGCGCGAAGGCGCGGCGGGAACAGTTCAAAGGCGCCACCCACGGGAGCGGGACCAGCGGCGCCCCACCGCCGGTCTCCCGGGTAAAACAGGGGACGCGGTCGTCGAGTCGAGGTCGAGACCGGTCTGAGCCATGCGTCCTTCCTCTCCGATTCCGTTCTGGATCTAGGGCGGACGGTGGTCTTCGCCGCGACCGGCGTCTTATTAGTAAACTGCTCCGCTCTAGGTAAGTAGAGTAACGTAGGTACAATATGATCTCCGAGAAAGAAAAAAAACAGCACAAAAGGGCAACGAGGTGCTTCTCATGTGCGCGCGACCATTGTTCGAGGGCGGCAGATGTGCGTGTCCTAGCTTCAAAGTGATCACATGGCCTGAGCTTCGGGGATGCATCAGGAGGAGCTCGGGAAGAAAAACACCGGGTAGAATATGCTTCGAGCGTAAGTAACGGCATGTGAGAGAAGGTGCTCCGTCTCGTCGCGTCGGGAGGGAGCGGCAGCAAAAGCAATAGAGGCGTGTGCCCGTGCCGTGTGCGGCGTAGGGACAAACATGCCTACAGTAGCGCCAGTTCTGGCTTTTTCTATGGCAGCGACCACAGGAGGTTCAACCTGGCAGTCGGGTCGGGTTTGGTCGGGTCAACCTCTACCAAACCCATGCCCTATAAGTAAATGGGTCTACCCCTTGGGTATAGGAGCAGACCCATGCCCGTACCCATCGGGTAACCCGACCTAATGGGTTACCCATCGGGCGCAAGATACTATTTTCAATATAATTTACTTATTCTGCCAAAACTCTTGGTAAATGATTCCTGTTATTGCGAACAGGATTTGGCGCTGTCTAATCCCAACCACACAAGCAAGCAGCGTGCAGCAGCTCTGTTTTATAGGCTCGCAGGTGGTTCCTTTCCCGTAGCTGGGCGAGGTGGTACTAAACTATACCAGTGCATGAACCAACAACAAGTGTATTGTATGGGCCACTGACTAAATCTTGTTGGGCCTTGATTCTTGAAACGTGAAAGAAGCAAACGTGAAGCTGGCTGTATGGTGCCTAGGTTGGGGCCGGCTGCTTCTCTTTTGCCAACGTGAAACCCATAGCCTTGGCTCCATTTGTTGGTATTGACCGGTCCATAGCCTTTTGCACACTCTGAGTGATGCTTGCGTTGGGGCTGACGCTACATAGACGCTTCACACAATGGCCTGGCCACCCGTCAACTTTTCCTTTTTCCGTTTCTGTGTTATGTGTCTTGTATCTATGTACAAAATAATTAGTGCACAAAAACTAGACCACTGTATGTACGTGTATATGTCTATATGGCCCACATGTCATGCTAATCGGGTTGCCCATCGGGTAACCCATGGGCGTAGACCTGCACCCATGCCCTACCCACCACTAATCGGGTTGCCCATGGGCGAACATGACGACCCATACCCTACCCATTCGGGTCGGGTGCCCATGGGCGCACGTGCCCATGGGTCGGATTGCCAGGTTGACAGGTGGTAGTAGTACTATGCTAATAAATAATCCATGCTGGGCTCGCCCCTTTGGCAGCCTTGCTGCTTGCGGGGTGCAGGCTGGGCCAAAAGAAGGGCCGAGTTAGCGGGTACGGCCGATCTCTACTATATTTCTCTATATATACTACTCAGAAAAATAATATTTTCCTTGTGAGCATTCATTCAAAACCACATTAATTGTGCCATCTTGTATTGACCCAATACAAGATGGCACAATTAATGTGGTTTTGAATGAATGCTCACAAGTCAATAAGTGATTACAAAATAAATAACATACAAGATCGGGTAAACATTCATTTACAAAAAGTCCATCCTCTTTATATATGGTCCCCTTCCATTATCATGTTTGACTTTTTTCCTCCCACCTCTATTTTTTTGTCACAAATAATAATATTCTTTTGTAAGTCAGTAAATTCTTACCAAATAAGTCCTTAACAATAAGAAGACATTTTTCCTCCCATCCCTCATATTTCTCCAAAATAATATACTCTTTGGTAAGTAAACCAATCCTTACCAAATGAGCACTTAACAATAAGATTATAGGTAAGTAATGGCAATTGCATACAAAAAAGTTGCTAAGATTTCAGCGCACCAGTGTTACACTCCCACCTGCGATACTATTTTCAATATAATTTACTTATTCTGCCAAAACTCTTGGTAAATGATTCCTGTTATTGCGAACAGGATTTGGCGCTGTCTAATCCCAACCACACAAGCAAGCAGCGTGCAACAGCTCTGTTTTATAGGCTCGCAGGTGGTTCCTTTCCCGTAGCTGGGCGAGGTGGTACTAAACTATACCAGTGCATGAACCAACAACAAGTGTATTGTATGGGCCACTGACTAAATCTTGTTGGGCCTTGATTCTTGAAACGTGAAAGAAGCAAACGTGAAGCTGGCTGTATGGTGCCTAGGTTGGGGCCGGCTGCTTCTCTTTTGCCAACGTGAAACCCATAGCCTTGGCTCCATTTGTTGGTATTGACCGGCCCATAGCCTTTTGCACACTCTGAGTGATGCTTGCGTTGGGGCTGACGCTACATAGACGCTTCACACAATGGCCTGGACAATTATCTAGTTGTTCTGAAATGAAGAAGGCGCACTACAGCCAGGGGAGCCGCCTGGGATGTGCGTTACACTCTCCAGGCCCGAAGCCACTTGACACCATCAGCGTCGATTAAAGGCAACTCAACAAACCGGCGCACAACCCACTGCCTCATGATTGCGGGAAGTGAGATTCGAACAACGAACCTTATTGTATCCTTCCAACCGTAGTAACCAACTCGGACGTCTTATCTATTGTGCCTACTAATATTTCTTCAACGTCTTGTTCTGCGCCATCCAGAGCCTTTTTTCGGTTTTGTTTAGACGTTTTTTCTTCTTTTCTTTTTCCATTTTCTTTTACTTTCTAAAATTCATGAACTCTTTTAAAAATCACAAACTACTTATTAGTGAACATTTTCTCAAATTTGTGAACTTTTTCCAAATCAAAGAACTTGTTTTCGAATCCGTGAATTGTTTCAAATGCAAGAATGTTTTTCAAATCCATGAACACTTTTCACTTTTTATGAACTATTTTGGAAAACCCGCAAACGAATTTCAAATTTGTGAATTTTTTTCAAATCTGCAAAGCTTTTTTCAAAATCTTTAAACTTTTTCATCTTTCATGAACTTCTTCAAATCTCAAGAACTTTTTTTTTAACTTTTGTGAAGTTTGTGAATTTACTTTCAAACATTGTGAACTTTTTAAAATTCACACACTTTTTAAAATTGGTGAACTTTTTTAGATCTCAAACTATTTTTGAATTCTATAACTTCCTTCAAATTTGTGAATTTTTCCAAAAAATATTAAAAAATCAAATGTCATGAATTTGAAATTCATGAACTTATTTTTCAAAAATTTGTGAACTTGTTCAAATTCAATGTTTTTTAAAATTCATGAACTTTTCATGTTCTCAAACTTCTTTCAAATTCATGAATTTTTATCAAATCCATGATTTTTTTGTCAAATTAGCGAACTTTTATTCATGAAAATTGAAAAAAGTTCATTGATATTGAAAACCGCTGGCCATGTGCAACAGTAGATAAAAACCAGAAGCCATGTAACAGTAGTTTTTTTCTTTGAGGTGGGAACTATAGATTTTTTTAGGGGCAGGTCGTACTATAGGTAATAACGAAAGAAAAGAAATCCAGTGAACGTGAGAAAGCAAGAGGCGCGTGAGGAAGGTGTCACTATTAGGTCACGGGCCACGAACCACACTAGCAAGCTCCAGGTAGCCTTTTCGGCGCCTGAAGCGTCGCATACGAGCTCTCTGGCCTCATCACGGGGACTAGCCAACGCGCATCCCCCTTCCCCCGGGCGTGATTTGGGTCGGCCCATATGGTGACATTATTTGATCGATTGCAGAATGGCGAGGTGTACATGGGCGCTGGGTGACAAAGAACTCATGGAGCATCCAAAACAATAATATACGCATCAAGGGCGCTTGCTCGCGCGTGCCACGTTGGAGATGTACTGTTCGCTCGAGAGTAAAAAACGCACTGGATGCGCTCGAGCCCCACGCCCTCGTCCTCCCTTTTCCTTCGCAGGCACGTCTCCTCCCCTATCGTCTGCCTGATCCCCTTCCTCCTCCCGCTCCTCCCCTCCTCCGGCTGCATCCTCGCGACGCAGCAGTTCGCCCTCTGTCGGTGTCAAAACCGGTCGATCTCGGGTAGGGGGTCCCGAACTGTGCGTCTGAAGATCGAAGGTAACATGAGACAAAGGGGACACGATTTTTACCCAGGTTCGGGCCCTCTTAATGAAGGTAATACCCTACTTCCTGCTTGATTAACTTTGATGAGTATAGGGGTTACAAGAGTTGATCTACCTCGAGATCGTAATGGCTAAACCCTAGATGTCTAGCCTATATAAATTCTGATAGCCTCTACGGACTAAACCCTCTGGTTTATATAGACACCGGAGGGGCCTAGGGTTGTACAGAGTCGGTTCACAGAGAAAGGAAACTATACATTGGACGCCAAACTTGCCATCCATGCAAAGGAGAGTCCCATCCGGACACGGGGGAGGGCCTTCTATCTTGTATCTTCACGGCCCATCAGTCCGGACCATATCACAAAGCCCAGACACCCGAGGACCCCATAATCCAGGACTCCCTCAGTAGCCCCTGAACCAATCTTTCGATGACGATGTGTTCGGTACGCAGATTGTCTTCGGCATTGCAAGGCGGGTTCCTC
The DNA here is from genome assembly GCF_018294505.1 of Triticum aestivum. Lineage (NCBI taxonomy): Eukaryota > Viridiplantae > Streptophyta > Magnoliopsida > Poales > Poaceae > Triticum > Triticum aestivum. The sequence goes on from NC_057796.1 coordinate 366,639,170, forward strand.
CTCCGAATACTCCAGAGTAGTCTTCTGAATAAGAGAACTATAGCCGGCTCTGTATATCAGTCACAACCCTCAACCACTAGGGCATAATACTTAATCAAAATAAGGTTTGTCTACTGATAGCTTTTTTGGTGAAACGTTACGTCTGGCCTCTTTATCATTTCAAACCGTTTTTTGACCTCCCGCTTCGTGTTTCGAGGCGCGGCCTCTATTGATACGTCTTGTCAAAACAGATATCGTGTCCGCTTATTGCGGGATCCTCATCAATACGGGTTTGGGTAATCCAACCGTTCTGTTCGCACGACCCCTTGGGAACAGACGAGTTTTAAGGCTTGTGGGGGGCGCTTGGTATTCACTGCCTATATAAGTGGATAAAGATCCATCTTTTTACCCCATGCCTTCGTCCTTCCTCTGCTTCCCCATCCTCAAGCTCCAGCGCCCAAGCTTCAGTCTTTCCCACTGCCACCAACCTCTCCGGCCATGTCCGGATCCGGCTCTCAGGGCAAGTGGGTGGCCTCCTCCGTCACGGAGAAGGACGTCAAGGAGCTCCAGGAGGCGGGGTACCTGGCTGCGGACGTCGCGCACAGGCTTCCTGCCAAAAAGCAAGTCATTCCCACTCCGGAGCCCGGCGAAAGAGTGGTGTTTATCCCCCACTTCCTCCGCGGACTAAGGTTTCCCCTCCATCCCTTTGTCTGCGGTCTCATGTTCTATTACGAGCTAGATTTCCATGATCTAGCCCCCAATTCCTTCCTCCACATCTCGGCGTTCATCGTCGTGTGTGAGGCGCTCCTCCGCATCCCCCCACACTTCGGCCTATGGCTCAAGGTCTTCAACGTGAAGTCGAAGGTGGTCGACGTGTTGGATTCTACGGTGCGCTGACTGCAAATTAAAATTTTCCTACGCGCAGAACATCCAGGAACGTGCTACGGGAGATGGATCACAGATCGTTACCACTAGACACGCAGTGCCGTGCAGCGGAAGAAGAGTTGGGGCAGCGCGGCCACATGGTTCGTCTCCTCCTTGTCTGATCTCCCTCGAATAGCCGGTCGTCCGATCCCATGTACAAGTTCGCCGGAGCAGCACAGATGCACCGCCTCTAACGGTATCCGCGTGTGTAGGAGGAACACCGTGCGGCGGACTGCTAGGTCCAATTACACAGTCGGCGGTGAGTGGAGGTGGCTATTTGCAACACATGAAAACCCTAGTGACAACGCCGAAGGGATCAATCCCCGAGTGTGCCGCACCTCCACTTTATATAGGCGTCCGTCGCGGGCTCAACACTTGGGCCTCGCACGGACCCTAAATCCCACAAGTCTACTCGGCCACAATCTGAATACAGCTCGGATCACATCCGACCAATGTCCTCGGATCCGACCTCGTAGGTTCCTTCCCTTAAGCGCGCGACCCCTTAGGTTCAAGTCGGCTTGGTCGTAGTTCAGATCCCCTCCGAACTGCATGGTTGGTAGCGGCCTCTAGCAAGGCATGCCGAACACCAAGCAGACTATGAAGCTGGTTAGGCGAACCTGTACACCATACTTCCATTCCTTTTGCCACACGATATATGTTGTCGGGCTCAAGGCGAGTCTGTCATCCTTGTGCTAGCCCGACCCCTTTCTCGTTCTAGTGATGCCGACCATAAACCAGATTATCTCATAATCCTTGTCGCATGGCCATGCTTATCCCGGTCGGATCACACGAGGGGCCCAGAGTACATCTCTCTTGATCGGAGGGGCAAATCCCATCTTGCTCGACCATGTCTCGCAGCATGGGTCTGGACAAGCCCGAAACCTACCTTTGTAACTTCTCAGTCACGGAGTAGCGTTTGGTCGACCCAAAGCAAGTCTGTCACCATCCCGAGTACATGTGCCAGCTCAGGTCTTAGGACATAGAACGTATGTTGTACTAGAGACTCACAGATGACATATCGTTGTGTCTCATAGTTGGGTCTATCCGACTCGGACCTTATCTCGACTCGGATCCGACTACGTCGAATCCGACCAGATCCTTCCAAGTCCATATTATCCGGTTAGCATCCAATGCTCCATGGCTAGTGAGACCAATCCATCGACCGTGTCATATGCTAGTCTAGTTGGCTGCGCGTCCACACAGCCCTTTCGACTAGGGACCTTTTAGGACAGTCATCATACAATGCATAGTCCCACATGTTGGAAATATGCCCTAGAGGCAATAATAAAATGGTTATTATTGTATTTACTTGTTCATGATAATTGTCTGTTGTTCATGCTATAATTGTATTAACTGGAAACCGTAATACATGTGTGAATACATACACCACAACATGTCCCTAGTAAGCCTCTAGTTGACTAGCTCGTTGATCAATAGATGGTTATGGTTTCCTGACCATGGACATTGGATGTCATTGATAACGGGATCACATCATTAGGAGAATGATGTGATGGACAAGACCCAATCCTAAGCACAGCACAAGATCGTGTAGTTCGTTTGCTAGAGCTTTTCTAATGTCAAGTATCATTTCCTTAGACCATGAGATTGTGCAACTCCCGGATACCGTAGGAATGCTTTGGGTGTACCAAACGTCACAACGTAACTGGGTGGCTATAAAGGTGCACTACGGGTATCTCCGAAAGTGTCTGTTGGGTTGGCACGAATCGAGACTGGGATTTGTCACTCCGTATGACGGAGAGGTATCTCTGGGCCCACTCGGTAATGCATCATCATAATGAGCTCAATGTGACTAAGGAGTTAGCCACGGGATCATGTGTTACGGTACGAGTAAAGTGACTTGCCGGTAACAAGATTGAACAAGGTATTGGGATACCAACGATCGAATCTCGGGCAAGTAACGTACCGATTGACAAAGGGAATTGTATACGGGATTGATTGAATCCTCGACATCGTGGTTCATCCGATGAGATCATCGTGGAACATGTGGGAGCCAACATGGGTATCCAGATCCCGCTGTTGGTTATTGACCGGAGAGTCGTCTCGGTCTTGTCTGCATGTCTCCCGAACCCGTAGGGTCTACACACTTAAGGTTCGGTGATGCTAGAGTTGTAGAGATATTAGTATGCGGTTAAACGAAAGTTGTTCGGAGTCCCGGATGAGATCCCGGACGTCACGAGGAGTTCTGGAATGGTCCGGAGGTAAAGATTTATATATGGGAAGTCCTATTTTGGCCACCGGAAAATGTTCGGGATTTTTCGGTATTGTACCGGGAAGGTTCTAGAAGGTTCCGAAGTGGGGCCCACCTGCATGGGGGGACCCACATGAACGTGGGTAGTGGGGGCAAGGCCCCACACCCCTGGTCAAGGCGCACCAAGATCCCACCTTAGAAGGAATAAGATCATATCCCGAGGGATAAGATCAAGATCCCTAAAAAAGGGGGATAACAATAGGTGGGGAAGGGAAATGATGGGATTTCTTTCCCCCACCTTTGCCAACGCCCCAATGGACTTGGAGGGCAAGAAACCAGCCCCCTCCACCCCTATATATAGTGGGGAGGCGCATGGGAGCAGCACCCCAAGCCCTGGCGCCTCCCTCCCGTGACACCTCTTCCTCCCCGCTTGCGCTTGGCGAAGCCCTGCCGGGATCCCGCTACTTCCACCACCACGCCGTCGTGCTGCTGGATCTCCATCAACTTCTCCTCCCCCCTTGCTGGATCAAGAAGGAGGAGACTTCCCCGCTCCGTACGTGTGTTGAACGCGGAGGTGCCGTCCGTTCGGCGCTAGGATCATCGGTGATTTGGATCACGACGAGTACGACTCCATCAACCCCGTTCTCTTGAACGCTTCTGCGGGCGATCTACAAGGGTATGTAGATGCACTCCCCTCTCTCTCATTGCTAGATGACTCCATAGATTGATCTTGGTGATACGTAGAAAATTTTAAATTTCTGCTACATTCCCCAACAGTGGTATCAGAGCCAGGTTTATGCGTAGATTCTATGCACGAGTAGAACACGAAGTAATTGTGGGCGACGATTTGTTCAATTTGCTTACCGTTACTAGTCTTATCTTGATTCGGCGGCATTGTGGGATGAAGCGGCCCGGACCGACCTTACACATACTCTTACGTGAGACAGGTTCCACCGACTGACATGCACTTGATGCATAAGGTGGCTAGCGGGTGTCTGTCTCTCCCACTTTAGTCGGATCGGATTCGATGAAAAGGGTCCTTATGAAGGGTAAATAGCAATTGGCATATCACCGTTGTGGCTTTTGCGTAGGTAAGAAACGTTCTTGCTAGAAACCCATAGCAGCCACGTAAAACATGCAACAACAATTAGAGGACGTCTAACTTGTTTTTGCAGGGTATGCTATGTGATGTGATATGGCCAAAAGGATGTGATGAATGATATATGTGATGTATGAGATTGATCATGTTCTTGTAATAGGAATCACGACTTGCATGTCGATGAGTATGACAACCGGCAGGAGCCATAGGAGTTGTCTTAATTTATTGTATGACCTGCGTGTCAATGAAAACGCCATGTAACTACTTTACTTCATTGCTAACCGTTAGCCATAGTAGTAGAAGTAATAGTTGGCGAGACAACTTCATGAAGACACGATGATGGAGATCATGATGATGGAGATCATGGTGTCATGCCGGTGACGAAGGTGATCATGCCGTGCCTCGAAGATGGAGATCAAAAGGCGCAAGATGATATTGGCCATATCATGTCACTTTATGATTTGCATGTGATGTCTGTCATGTTTACATCTTATTTGCTTAGAACGACGGTAGCATAAATAAGATGATCCCTCACTAAAATTTCAAGAAATGTGTTCCCCCTAACTGTGCACCGTTGCGAAGGTTCGTTGTTTCGAAGCACCACGTGATGATCGGGTGTGATAGATTCTAACCGTTCGCATACAACGGGTGTTGACGAGCCTAGCATGTACAGACATGGCCTCGGAACACATGCGAAACACTTAGGTTGACTTGACGAGCCTAGCATGTACAGACATGGCCTCGGAACACAAGAGACCGAAAGATCGAACATGAGTCGTATAGTAGATGCGATCAACATGGAGATGTTCACCGATGATGACTAGTCCGTCTCACGTGATGATCGGACATGGCCTAGTCGATTCGGATCATGTATCACTTAGATGACTAGAGGGATGTCTATCTAAGTGGGAGTTCATTAAATAATCAGATGAACTTAATTATCATGAACATAGTCAAAAGGTCTTTGCAAATTATGTCGTAGCTTACGCTTTAGTTCTACTTAAGATATGTTCCTAGAGAAAATTTAGTTGAAAGTTGATAGTAGCAATTATGCGGACTGGGTCCATAAACTGAGGATTGTCCTCATTGCTGCACAGAAGGCTTATGTCCTTAATGCACCGCTCGGTGTGCTGAACCTCGAGCGTCGTCTGTAGATGTTACGAAACATCTGACATACACGTTTTGATGACTACGTGATAGTTCAGTGTGTGATGCTAACGGTTTAAAATTGTGGCACCAAAGACGGTTTTGAAACGTCGCAGAACATATGAGATGTTCCAAAGACTGAAATTGGGATTTCAGACTAATGCCCACGTCAAGAGGTATGAGACCTCTGACAAGTTTCTTAAGCCTGCAAACTAAGGGAGAAAAGCTCAATCGTTGAGCATGTGCTCAGATTGTCTGAGTACTACAATCACTTGAATCGAGTGGGAGTTAATCTTCCAGATGAGATAGTGATGGTTCTCCATAGTCACTGCCACCAAGCTATTAGAGCTTCGTGATGAACTATAACATATCAGGGATAGACATGATGATCCTTGAGCAACTCGCGATGTTTGACACCGCGAAAGTAGAAATCAAGAAGGAGCATCAATTGTTGATGGTTAGTAAAACCACTAGTTTCTAGAAGGGCAAGGGCAAGAAGGGATACTTCATGAAACGGCAAATCAGTTGCTGCTCTAGTGAAGAAACCCAAGGTTGAACCCAAACCCGAGACTAAGTGCTTCTGAAATGAGGGGAACGGTCACTGAAGCAGAACTACCCTAGATACTTCGTAGATGAGAAGGCTGGCAAGGTCGACAGAAGTATATTGGATATACATTATATTAATGTGTACTTTACTAGTACTCCTAGTAGCACCAGGGTATTAGATACCGGTTCGGTTGCTAAGTGTTAGTAACTCGAAATAAAAGCTGCGGAATAAACGGAGACTAGCTAAAGGTGAGATGACGATATGTGTTGGAAGTGTTTCCAAGGTTGATGTGATCAAGCATCGCATGCTCCCTCTACCATCGAGATTGGGGTTAAACCTGAATAATTATTATTTGGTGTTTGCGTTGAGCATAGACATGATTGGATTATGTTTATCGCAATACGGTTATTCATTAAAGGAGAATAATGGTTACTCTGTCTATTTGAATAATACCTTCAATGGTCTTGCACCTAAAATGAATGGTTTATTGAATCTCGATCGTAGTGATACACATGTTCATGCCAAAAGATATAAGATAGTAATGATAGTACCACATACTTGTGGCACTGCCACTTGAGTCATATTGGTATAAAACGCATGAAGAAGCTCCATGTTGATGGATCTTTGGACTCACTCGTTTTTGAAAAGATTGAGACATGCGAACCATGTCTATTAGTATATATGCATGAAGAAAGTCCATACAGATGGATCATTTGGACTCACTTGATTTTGAATCACTTGAGACATGCAAATCATACCACATGGGCAAGATGACTGAAAGGCCTCGTTTTCAGTAAGATGGAACAAGAGAGCAACTTGTTGGAAGTAATACATTTGATGTGTGCAGTCCAATGAGTGCTGAGGCACGCAGTGGATATCGTTATGTTCTTACTTCACAGATGATTTGAGTAGATGCTGAGAATATTTACTTGATGAAACACAAGTCTGAATTATTGAAAGGTTCAAGTAATTTCAGAGTGAAGTTGAAGATCGTCGTGACAAGAGGATAAAATGTCTGTGATATGATCATAGAGATGAATATCTGAGTTACGAGTTTGGCACACAATTAAGAAATTGTGGAAATTGTTTCACGACTAATACCGCCTGGAACACCATATTGTGATGGTGTGTCCGAACATCATAACTGCACCCTATTGGATATGGTGCATACCATGATGTCTCTTATCGAATTACAACTATCGTTTATGGGTTAGGCATTAGAGACAACCGCATTCACTTTAAATAGGGCACCACGCAATTCCGTTGAGACGACACCGTATGAACTATGGTTTAGAGAAACCTAAGCTGTCGTTTCTTAAAAGTTTGGGGCTGCGACGCTTATGTGAAAAAGTTTCAGGCTGATAAGCTCGAACCCAAAGCGGATAAATGCATCTTCATAGAATACCCAAAACAGTTGGGTATACCTCCTATTTCAGATCTGGAAGCAAAAGTGATTGTTTCTAGAAACGGGTCCTTTCTCGAGGAAAAGTTTCTCTCGAAAGAATTGAGTGGGAGGATGGTGGAGACTTGATGAGGTCATTGAACCGTCACTTCAACTAATGTGTAGCAGGGCACAGGAAGTTGTTCCTGTGGCACCTACACCAATTGAAGTGGAAGCTTATGATAGTGATCATGAAACTTCAGATCAAGTCACTACCAAACCTCATAGGACGACAAGGATGCGTACTACTTCAGAGTGGTACGTAATCCTGTCTTGGAAGTCATGTTGCTAGACAACAATGAACCTACGAGCTATGGAGAAGCGATGGTGGGCCCGGATTCCGACGAATGGCTCGAGGCCATAAAATCCGAGAGGATCCATGTATGAAAACAAAGTATAGACTTTGAAAGAACTACTTGATGGTCGTAAGGCTGTTGGGTACAGATGGATTTTAAAGGGAAGACAGACAATGATGGTAAGTGTCACCATTAAGAAAGCTCGACTTGTCGTTAAGATGTTTTCCGGCAAGTTCAAGGAGTTGACTGCGATGAGACTTTCTCACTCGTAGCGATGCTAAGAGTCTGTTAGAATTATATTAGCAGTTACTGCATTATTTATGAAATCTTGCAGATAGGATGTCAAAACATTGTTTCCTCGACGATTTTCTTGAGGAAAGGTTGTATGTGATACAACCAGAAGGTTTTGTCAATCCTGAAAGATGCTAACAAGTATGCAAAGCTCCAGCAATCCTTCTAAGGATTGGAGTAAGCATCTCGGAGTTGGAATGAACGCTTTGATGAGATGATCAAAGATTTTGGGTTTATACAAAGTTCATGAGAAACTTGTATTTCCAAAGAAGTGAGTGGGAGCACTATAGAATTTTTGATGAGTATATGTTGTTAACATATTGTTGATCAGAAATGATGTAGAATTTCTGGAAAGCATCCAGGGTTATTTGAAAAGTGTTTTTAATGGAAAACCTGGATTAAGCTACTTGAACATTGAGCATCAAGATCTATAAGGATAGATCAAAAACGCTTAATAGTACTTTCAAATGAATACATACCGTGACAAGATTTTGAAGGAGTTCAAAATAGATCAGCAAAGAAGGAGTTCTTGGCTGTGTTACAAGGTGTGAGTATTGAGTAAGACTCAAGACCTGACCACGGCAGAAGAAAGAGAAAGGACGAAGGTCGTCCCCTATGCTTTAGACGTAGGCTCTACAATATGCTATGTTGTGTACCGCACCTGAAGTGTGCCTTGCCATGAGTTAGTCAAGGGGTACAATAGTGATCCAGGAAGGGATCACATGACAGCGGTCGAACTTATCCTTAGTATCTAGTGGACTAAGGAATTTTCTCGATTATGGAGGTGGAAAGGGGGTTCGTCGTAAAGGGTTACGTCGATGCAAACTTTGACACTAATCCGGATGACTCTGAGTAGTGAACCGGATTCGTATAGTAGAGCAGTTATTTGGAATAGCTCCAAGTAGCGCGTGGTAGCTGCATCTACAAGATGACATAGAGATTTGTAAAGCACACACGGATCTGAATGTTGCAGACCCGTTGACTAAAACCTCTCTCGTAAGCATAACATGATCAAACCCTAGAACTCATTGAGTGTTAATCACATGGTGATGTGAACTAGATTATTGACTCTAGTAAACTCTTGGGTATTAGTCACATGGCGATGTGAACTTTGAGTGTTAATCACATGGTGATGTGAACTAGATTATTGACTCTAGTGCAAGTGGGAGACTGTTGGAAATATGCCCTAGAGGCAATAATAAAATGGTTATTATTGTATTTCCTTGTTCATGATAATTGTCTGTTGTTCATGCTATAATTGTATTAACTGGAAACCGTAATACATGTGTGAATACATAGACCACAACATGTCCCTAGTAAGCCTCTAGTTGACTAGCTCGTTGATCAATAGATGGTTATGGTTTCCTGACCATGGACATTGGATGTCATTGATAACGGGATCACATCATTAGGAGAATGATGTGATGGACAAGACCCAATCCTAAGCATAGCACAAGATCGTGTAGTTCGTTTGCTAGAGCTTTTCTAATGTCAAGTATCATTTCCTTAGACCATGAGATTGTGCAACTCCCGGATACCGTAGGAATGCTTTGGGTGTACCAAACGTCACAACGTAACTGGGTGGCTATAAAGGTGCACTACAGGTATCTCCGAAAGTGTCTGTTGGGTTGGCACGAATCGAGACTGGGATTTGTCACTCCGTATGACGGAGAGGTATCTCTGGGCCCACTCGGTAATGCATCATCATAATGAGCTCAATGTGACTAAGGAGTTAGCCACGGGATCATGCGTTACGGTACGAGTAAAGTGACTTGCCGGTAACGAGATTGAACAAGGTATTGGGATACCGACGATCGAATCTCGGGCAAGTAACGTACCGATTGACAAAGGGAATTGTATACGGGATTGATTGAATCCTCGACATCGTGGTTCATCCGATGAGATCATCGTGGAACATGTGGGAGCCAACATGGGTATCCAGATCCCGCTGTTGGTTATTGACCGGAGAGTCGTCTCGGTCATGTCTGCATGTCTCCCGAACCCGTAGGGTCTACACACTTAAGGTTCGGTGACGCTAGAGTTGTAGAGATATTAGTATGCGGTTAACCGAAAGTTGTTCGGAGTCCCGGATGAGATCCCAGACGTCACGAGGAGTTCCGGAATGGTCCGGAGGTAAAGATTTATATATGGGAAATCCTATTTTGGCCACCGAAAAATGTTCGGGATTTTTCGGTATTGTACCGGGAAGGTTCTAGAAGGTTCCGAAGTGGGGCCCACCTGCATGGGGGGACCCACATGAACGTGGGTAGTGGGGGCAAGGCCCCACACCCCTGGTCAAGGCGCACCAAGATCCCACCTTAGAAGGAATAAGATCATATCCCGAAGGGATAAGATCAAGATCCCTAAAAAAGGGGGATAACAATCGGTGGGGAAGGGAAATGATGGGATTTCTTTCCCCCACCTTTGCCAACGCCCCAATGGACTTGGAGGGCAAGAAACAGCCCCCTCCACCCCTATATATAGTGGGGAGGCGCATGGGAGCAGCACCCCAAGCCCTGGCGCCTCCCTCCCTCCCGTGACACCTCTTCCTCCCCGCTTGCGCTTGGCGAAGCCCTGCCGGGATCCCGCTACTTCCACCACCACGCCGTCGTGCTGCTGGATCTCCATCAATTTCTCCTCCCCCCTTGCTGGATCAAGAAGGAGGAGACGTCCCCGCTCCGTATGTGTGTTGAACGCGGAGGTGCCGTCCGTTCGGCGCTAGGATCATCGGTGATTTGGATCACGACGAGTACGACTCCATCAACCCCGTTCTCTTGAACGCTTCTGCGCGCGATCTACAAGGGTATGTAGATGCACTCCCCTCTCTCTCGTTGCTAGATGACTCCATAGATTGATCTTGGTGATACGTAGAAAATTTTAAATTTCTGCTACGTTCCCCAACACCACAAACAAGTCATGTACTTGCTGATACACATCATTGATAATGTCCAAGGACTATCTTTATTCATAAACACATAGGAAATATCATCATACATGATTGCCTCTAGGGCATATCTCCAATAGTCTCCCACTTGCACTAGAGTCAATCAAATAGACATCGAATGCCCATAGCTCTAACGTGCCCCTCATGCTTGGGTTGTGGAAGCGGCTTAGTCAACGGATCTGCAACATTTGCATCCGCGTGAATTTTGCATAACTCTACATCACCATTCTTTACGATCTTTCGTAACAGGTGATATTTCCGATCTATGTGTCTGACCTTGTGGTGATTCCTCGGCTCCTTGGCTTGTGCGGTGGCACCAGAATTATCACAATAAAGGTCCAACGGTTTTAGCGAGGCTGGGAAAATACCAAGATCATCCAGAAAATGCCGGATCCAAACACTTTCCTTTGCAGCTTCACAAGCCGCAATGTATTCGGCTTCTGTGGTAGAATCGGCCACCGTATCTTGCTTGGAACTCATCCAGCTCACTGCTCCTCCATTCATGACATACACGAATCCGGACTGTGATCGACAATCATCTCTGTCGGTTTGGAAACTAGCATCGGTGTAACCCCTTACGACGAGCTCTTCCTCACCTCCATAAACTAGGAACATCTCTTTTGTCCTTTTTAGGTACTTCAAAATAGTCTTTACCGCTGCCCAGTGACTCTCACCTGGGTTGCCCTGGTATCTACTTGTTAGGCTTATTGCAAAAGCAACATCAGGCCTTGCACATATCATGGCATACATGATGGATCCGATTGCCAAGGCATACGGAATCCTACTCATCGTGCTTCGCTCATCAGATGTCGAAGGATTCTGAGTCTCGCTTAGCCTTATACCATGTGAGAGTGGCAAGAACCCTTTCTTCGCCTCACTCATGTTGAACCGCTTCAACACTTTATCTATGTACGTGCTCTGGCTGAAGCCGAGCAGCCTCTTTGATCTATCTCTATAGATCTTAATGCCTAAAGTATACACTGCCTCACCAAGGTCTTTCATCGAAAACTTGCCATTCAATGACTCCTTGACTGAGTTCAGCATAGAAACATCGTTCCCGATCAACAATATGTCATCCACATACAAGATCAAAAACACTATCGAGCTCCCACTTAACTTCTTGTATAAACAAGCGTCCTTTTCGCTTTTGATGAAACCGAGACCAGTGACGACCTCATCAAAACGTTCCAGCTCCGAGATGCTTGCCTCAACCCATAAATGGATCTCTTGAGCTTGCATACTTTACTAGCGCTAGTCGGATCAACAAAACCCTCGGGCTGTATCATATACACGTCCTCGGTTAAATTTCCGTGAAGGAAAGCCGTCTTGACATCCATCTGCCATATCTCATAATCGAAATATGAAGCTATAGCTAGTACGATCCTCACTGACTTCAGCATCGCTACCGGCGAGTAAGTCTCATCGTAGTCAATTCCTTGAACTTGTCCATAACCCTTAGCGACAAGCCGAGCTTTGTGGATCTGAACATTTCCATCCACATCGGTTTTCTTCTTAAAGACCCATTTGCAACCAATGGATGTTACGCCAGGCGGCGGATCAACCAAGTCCCAGACTTGATTCTCATTCATGGACTTTAACTCGGATCTCATGGCCTCCAGCCATGCCTCGGAATCTGGGCTCAGCATCGCTTCTGCATAAGTGGCCGGCTCGTTGCTTTCTAGCAACAATACATCGCGCACTCTGCGCAAGCTTTCCGACCTCCGTGGTCCCGGTGCCGCTTCCACTACGGGTTCCCTGACTAACTTCGGTATGATCTCATCACTAGCCGAGCCGTCCCCGAGTGGTCCTTGAATTTCTTCGAGTCAGACCGTCCTCCCACTGGCCTCCCGACTGAGAAACTCTTTCTCAAGGAAAACCCCGTTCCGAGCAACAAACACTTTGTTCTCTTCCCGGTTGTAGAAGCTATATCCCAAGGTCTTCGTCGGATATCCCACGAATATGCATTTATCTGACTTGGGTGTAAGCTTGTCTGACATAAGTCGCTTGACAAATGCTTCACAACCCCAAATCTTTAGAAAAGACAAACTGGGACTCTTCCCGGTCCACATCTCATGTGGTATCTTGTCTACGGATTTGGATGGTACCCTGTTAAGTGTGAAAGCTGCAGTTTCTAGAGCGTATCCCCAGAATGACAAGGGTAAATCTGATTTGCTCATCATAGACCGGACCATGTCCAACAAGGTCCTATTCCTCCGTTCCGACATGTCGTTTCTTTGTGGCGTACCTGGAGGTGTGAGCTGAGGTGCTATACCTTTGCTTTTCAGATGATCATCAAACTCCTGGCTCATGTACTCACCTCCACGATCAGATCATAGAAGCTTTATAGTCTTGTTGAGCTGATTCTCAACCTCGTTCTGAAACTCTTTGAACTTTTCAAAAGTTTCTGACTTGTGCCTCATCAAATAGATATATCCATATCTACTCAAGTCGTCGGTAAAAGTCACGAAGTACTGATAGCCACCTCTGGCAGTTGTGCTCATTGGTCCACACACATCACTGCGTATCTGTTCCAACACCTCGGACGCCCTCTCGCAACTCTTTGCGGAAGGAGACTTAGTCATCTTGCCTAGCAAGCATGATTCACATGTCTCGAACGACCCGAAGTCGGACGAAGTTAGGAGCCCATCATCACAGCTTCTTCATGCGTTTTAGACTAATGTGTCCAAGCCGGCAATGCCAAAAGTATGTCGGATTAATCTCATTATGCTTATGCCTCTTGACATTCACGTTATAGACTGGTTCCTGTTCTATATTCAATATAAATAGCCCATCAACAATGGGTGCATAGCCGTGGAACATACCATTCAAATAAAACGAACAACCATTATCCTTTAAATTGAATTCATAACCCTGACTTATCAAGCATGAGGCAGAAATAATGTTCCGACTAAGTGCAGGAATGTAATAACAATTATTCAGTTCCAAAATAAATCTAGAAGGAAGCTGGAGCTGCATCGTGCCGACCTCCAACGCAGCAACTCTTGCTTTGTTGCCGAACCTGATGTCAATCTCCCCTTGTGCCACATGCCTAGTTCTTACCAGCCCCTGCATCGAGTTGCAAATATGAACAACCGATCCGGTATCAAATACCCAAGAGCTACTAGGTATGTCAGCAAGGTAAATGTCTATAACATATGTAACAAGTGTACCTTTGCCTGAAGAAGCATTTCCGGCCTTCTTGCCATGCTCTGCAAGCCACTTGCCACAGTTCCTCTTCCAGTGACCGGTCTCCTTGCAATGATAGCAAATGGTCTTCGAGTCCGGTCCAGACTTCGGCGCAGAGGCGGAGGTTACCGTCTCCGTGCCCTTTGCCTTAGCATTCTTCTTGGACCAACTCTTCTTGAACTTAGCCGATTTCTGCACCATCAACACTTGATGTGTGCCTGCTCTGCCTCTTTGAGCATCCCATGCAATTCAGTGAGCTTCTTATCCATGCCATGCATATGATAGTTCGAGATGAACGTACCATAGCTGGGCGAAAGAGAACCCATAACTGCATCAGTAGCCAGCTCATCCAAGAGCGGGAAGCCCAACCGATCCAAAGCTTGCACATATCCGATCATCTTGATCACATGTGGGCTCAGTGGATCACCTTCATTCAGCTTGCAATCCATCAAGGATCTCCATACGTTGAACCTTTCGGTCCTAGCCTGTGTCTGAAACATGCTCTTGAGACTCTCGATCATATCGTAAGCCTCAACATTTTTGAAATGCTGTTGCAAATCGGGCTCCATACAAGCCAACATCAGACAGCTGATCTCCGTTGATTCATCAACGAGTTTTTGGTAGGCATTCTTAGTTGTGGTATTAGCATTATCGGCAGGTTCCTCTGGAAGTGGATCCTCTAGAACATGTTCCTTTTTATCGTGCTTGAGAACAATTCTCAGATTTCTATACCAGGTGGTAAAGATTGTTCCATTCAGTTTATCCTTTTCCAGAATTGATTTCAATGCAAAGTTGGGTTGAGCAGGTGGTACCATTGATCTACAACAGAAAATATGCAATCACTAAGCAATGTGTTTATGTAGAGTAATTCAAGCCTAAACAGAAATACTCCCACTGAAGTTAGCATCCCTCCGCAAACTCCTAGTGATTCAGGATCCGACTAGCACATGTGACTAGTGAGCTTTAGCATCACTGCTAGACAACATGCCTATCCGGTAAGCAACTCCTTGCTAATCGCATCTCTATACGACTCCTGTCGGTCGGGAAGGTATTTCATACCCCGGCTCCCAACCTTCTTTGCCACAAGGCCCAAAACCGTTTTGATAGCCTTGTCAAGTTAACCTGATGCAGTGCATGTCCGTGTCCGACACGAACCCTTCAGTTCAAGGACACCTAGTAGCACCCCAATTTTATGAGCCCACTACTAGACGTACTTGACGTGCGAAGGTGCAACATCTGGAATGGCAATTTACTTGATATCCATGAGGGATCTTTCTACTATTCAAACATGCATAGAAAATAAGGAGTATAACAATCACAAATAAACATATATTGTGAAATAGTATGGCTCCTTCATGGATGTTCTTCCAGGTCGGCTCCGACTCCGATTACCATCTAGGAACTCCATCTTGTTTTTCACGCCGGGATGCCAAGCCACCAACCTGATCTCTATTATCCAACTACTACTACTAGTAATGAATATTACATAGAGTCACAAGTCGACACGCAAGTCGTTATACATTATAATGACAGCACTTTGGCTCCTGCCGGCTGACAAACATGACACGCAGGCCATGTATAAATTACACACATGCATCACATACACATGAGCCATGCTATTCACAACAAACCTGCAAAACAAAGTTACGCATAGAATCGCATTCTACCGGTTTCACTGTTAACCCCGATGGAGGATACCGACCGGCAGGGGTAGGTTGTGTCACGACCTCATCGACCCCGATTGACAGAAAAAATAGCCTCATCGATCCCCATGTGCAGTAGATCTCATCAATCGTGCACACTGCCGATCTCATAAACGATGACAGATCTCATCTGCCGCCTCCACATATCTAATATGCATACGACCTGAATCCCAATCCTATAGCAGAGGCTCTGATATCACTATTGGGTTCTACGGTAGGGTGCGTTGACTACAAATTAAAATTTTCCTACACGCAGAACATCCAGGAACATGCTACGGGAGATGGATCACAGATCGTTACCACTAGACGCGCAGTGCCCTGCAGCGGAAGAAGAGTTGGGGCAGCGCGTCCACGTGGTTCATCTCCTCCTCGTCCAATCTCCCTCGAATAGCCGGTCGTCCGATCCCACGTACAAGTTTGCCGGAGCGGCGCAGATGCACCACCTCTAACGGTATCCGCGCGTGCAGGAGCAACCCCGTGCGGCGGACTGCTAGGTCCGATCACACAGTCGGCGACGAGTGGAGGTGGCTATTCGCAACACATGCAAACCCTAGTGACAACGCCGAGGCGATCAATCCCCGAGTGTGCTGCACCTCCACTTTATATAGGCGTCCGTCGCGGGCTCAACACTTGGGCCTCGCACGGACCCTAAAGCCCACAAGTCTACTTAGCCACAATCTGAATACAGCTCGGATCACATCCGACCAGTGTCCTCGGATCCGACCTTGTAGGTTCCTTCCCTTAAGCGCGCGACCCCTTAGGTTCAAGTCAGCTTGGTCGCAGTTCGGATCCCCTCTGAACTGCACGGTTGGTAGCGGCCTCTAGCAAGGTATGCCGAACACCAAGCAGACTATGAAGCTGGTTAGGTGAACCTGTAGATCATACTTCCATTCCTTTTGCCGCACGATATATGTTGTCGGGCTCAAGGCGAGTCTATCATCCTTGTGCTAGCCCGACCTCTTTCTCGTTCCAGTGATGCCGACCATAAACCGGATTATCTCATAATCCTTGTCGCATGGCCATGCTTATCCCGGTCGGATCACACGAGGGCCCCAGAGTACATCTCTCCTGATTGGAGGGGCAACTCCCATCTTGCTCGACCATGTCTCGCAACATGGGTCTGGACAAGCCCGAAACCTACCTTTGTAACTCCCCAGTCACGGAGTAGCGTTTGGTCGGCCCAAAGCAAGTCTGTCACCATCCCGAGCACATGTGCCAGCTCAGGTCTTAGGAGATAGAACATATGTTGTACTAGAGACTCACATATGACATATCACTGTGTCTCATAGTTGGGTCTGTCCGACTCGGACCTTATCTCGACTCGGATCCGACTACGTCGAATCCGACTAGATCCTTCCAAGTCCATATTATCCGGTTAACATCCAATGCTCCATGGCTAGTGAGATCAAGCCATCGACCGTGTCATATGCTAGTCTAGTTGGCTACGCGTCCACACAACCCTTTCGACTAGGGACCTTCTAGGACAGTCATCATACAATGCATAGTCCCACAAACAAGTCACGTACTTGCTGATACACATCATTGATAATGTCCAAGGACTGTCTTTATTCATAAACACATAGTAAATATCATCGTACATGATTGCCTCTAGGGCATATCTCCAACACGATGGTCAGCACACGGATTGCGGCGGTGCCATGGTGAGAAAGCTCCCCAACACCACCTGGCCCAAAGGGGCCTTCGTGGGAACTGTGAAGGTATGGCAACAAGAGTGGTTCTACATCACCGAACCTCGCGGCGCCAGATGGGCGGCCACTCCGGAGTTTAGATCTGGACCCCCAATGCGGCTCGCATCATGGACCAACAAGGGTCTGGACTGGGGGTCGACCGACGAAGTGATGATGCTGCAAAAGTGCATCAAAAATATGATAGAGAAGAACACCAGTCTCACTGATGTGATTCAGGTGATGCTTTTCCGCCGGACCCTCCCCTGCTAGCGCTGGCCTCTCTGTATGTGGGAGTTCAATCCGGAAGGGACGCGAACCCTGCAGCGATTCTTCGGCACAACGCATGAAGAGATCTGGAAGCTGCTCTTCAAGGCCCAGAAGACGTGGCCGGAGACGACTGACGACATCGGCCTCGACAGTGCGCATCCGGCCACCCCGGTAAGAATTTAGTTTCCGAATAAAACTTCAGTTCACAAATAAAAGGGTATGTTGAGCCTTCCATCCTTCAATTAGGGCTGGACAAACAAGGCGGAGCAGATCAAGTGTTCAGCTCCGCTACCCGAAGACCCAACCATTCCTCTGCTAATGAGGATGCTGGTCCCGGCGCCGTATCAGGCGCCGGAGAAAAAAGCCAAGAAGAAGAGCAAGGAGGCCAAAGGCGGCCTCCGCCGTAAAGGTACTTCGCACACTGTGTCCGGAGAGACATAAGCTCCCTCCTCCCACGAGGGAGAAGAAGACGAAGAGGAGGAGGAGTCAGAAAGCGATTCTCCCCTAAAGGGGAGGAAGAAGAAAAGGGCGGCCTCCGTAGACTCGGAGGCGGAGGCGTCCAAGAGAGGGAGGATACCCCTCTCGGATGGCTCGGATTCGGATGCCGAAGCCATCCCCGAGCGGCGCCCCAGGGTGAAGCCCCAGGCCGCATCGTAAGTATCCAAGGATGCTTTACATATATCCAATCTTTTTATGATTGTAGGATAACATATTATTTTATGTGTTTCAGTTTGGCCAGCGACCTCCCCCAACCATCATCGTTTGAGGGTAACTCTCTGGCGCCGGAGATGGTGGAGAGCGAGACGCCTCCGCGAGCCTCTCCGCCAACCGTCACGGACGGCACCGAAGTGTTGTCCCAAAGGGCCTCTCCAGGCCATGGAGAGGTGCGGGAGGCCGCCAAGATGGCGCCAGAGGGTAATGCCTCGGCTGCCGAATACATGGGAGGTGCAACCCCCATGGAGACGGACGACGGGGGCCCTGACCACTCTGGCCCCAAGCCGAACACCATTCAGGAGACCCATGTGGCTCCGGAATCGAGCGAGCAACCCCCTTTAAAGGAGGGGGGAGCACCAACTCCGGCGGCAACCTCCACTAATCCGGAGGCGCCGAACACACTGATGGAGGGACTGCAACGTGCTTCCATCATGGAGGAGCAGCGCACCTTGATAGGTGTGGTGGTTGAGAAGGTTCAGTCCGCAAAGAGCGGGCTGAACGAAGCCTTTACCAGCCTGTTAACAGGCTTCGAGGTATGCGATGTAATATTCTTAGCCGCTTTTCATATGAAAAAATATGCCTGTGTATAGATAGTAGCCCCTGAGACTCTGTTCGGTTTTGAAAAAGGCCGAACAGAGGATCGAATAATAATCGCAGGAGGTAACATACTGGTCTATTAGTAAACAGGCTTCCCTGTTAGCGGCGACCGCCCAGGCCGCTGAAGTGTCCGAACTCCAGCGGAAGCTAAAGCTCGCCGATACTGATATCGTCCACATTAACAAGAGGTTCAATGAGGCGCAAGGTATGTTTGAAAAATTATTTACACACCTGAAGTGATATGCCAATGCGGAGTTTAAGCTCGTGCGTTGCCCTGATCATTATTGCAGGTAGTGCGGCCAAGGTCGAGACCCTGAAGAGTGCCCTCGCCCAAGCCAAGGAGCAGGCACAGGTGAGCAAAGCGGCCGCTGATAAAGCGGCTGCGGATTTGAAGGCCGAGCAGATCGCTCGCCGCCAGTATGAGGAGCGGGTGACTGAAGTGGAGCAAGAGCTCAAGGACGCTGCCGGCAAGTGCGAGGAGTTGGAGGAGAAGAATAAGGCCCAAGCGATCGATCTCGCCAAGGCTCTCCAGGAGGCCAAGGAGATGCGGACCGAGTCCCAGGTGGCTCGCGAGGAGATCAAGCAGGCCGAACAGATAGCGGCTAGTAAGCCCTTTCTTTTGCAGAGTAAATTTGGCAGTCAGAAATATGCCTTGCTCACTCGACTATGGAGTTCTCCAGACGCGTTTGCGGATCTTCCGAAGAGCGCTGCTGATGCCGCGCAGTTTTTCCGGGCCCAAGAGGGGAACACGACGGAGAAGCTCTTCTGGTCACAGTACCTGGCACCGGAGCGTCCAACGCTGTTGAACAACTAGATGATGCAGCTGGCGGAGCTGCATAGGATGTCTGGCTTGGCCATGAAGGACATCATAGTCCGGTTGTGGCCAGCCGAACCCATTCCCAGCAGCTACTTCGGCCTGGTCAAGCGGCTCGCCGATCCCCTGCCCCGAGTTGAAGTTGTAAAGCGCTCGGCGTGCATAGAGGGTGTGCGGATGGCCTTTGCCCGTGTCAAGATGCACTTGGCGAAGATGAAGGCTGCGCTCGTGGCGACCGGGGGCCCACCCGAAGGCAAGGACCACCGCAAGCCGGAGCGATATTTCGACGATGTCCTAGAGGGTGGCAAGTTAGTAGAGGGCCAATGCTCAAAGGATATTATATTCGATTAAATGTATCCGCATTGTCCAGAGATTGTTTTATGAACCAAGGCTCTGTAATATATTTATGCCGTTATCTAAAATTAATTTCCTCATGTGCGGCCGTTCTTAAATCTGAGAGTTTACCAGTCGTCGGCTTCAGCCCCCACGTAGATGCTACGGGGGTGTTCGGAATAGCGCCCGATCACACTTGACCGAACGTCTTGGTCCATAAAGGAGGTGTCTGCACAGCGAACCAGGCAATCGGACTATGCGGTTTTATCACTTTCACTTAGCCATAGGAGTTTGACAGTGGGACTAAGTACTAGCCCCTGGTGCGTATGCAGCTATCCGAACTGGGATGCCTTAGACGCGTGACCGGACGAAGCCTAGTCCTTCATATAATACGGAAGAAATCGCAAGAGATTAATAACAAGTCGCTGAATCGCCGACCAGCTCTCGCCGCATCATGATAGTCAGTTTTCAGATTTCTCTACTAAGGTGTTTGAATGGATGAACCAGAAACACAATCGCAGTAGTTCTCCCTTTACTACCCTAGCCGAACAAGCGGAACGTAAGGTTGTAATCACAGGAGCCGGGCAACCCAACTATTGACCAAAGACATGATTCAGAGCTGATGCATATGATGCCAAATTCGGGACGCCGAAGTATACTCTAAAAGTGTTCGGACTTTTTTGAAAATATGTGTGGCCAAATAGAGCCCCTGGCATTGAAGCTGTGCCAGAATGTATATGTGGCAATCTTAGCACAAAAGAGGAATGCAGATTATGAAACAAACCAAGACCGAACAAAGGTTGGTCATTATAATCTGTTTGATATGTCAAGACGTGCTATTACAGATTGTGCCCAGGCTATTTTACATGCCGAAGTTTGTGCACATGGGGAAGCTATATACGGGGCCTAAAGAAAAAATTGTCTTGAAGATCTCATTGATGCCCTGCCGCACGTCTGCGCCGCTTTCGCCTTTGTGGAAAAGATCCTTTGAGAGGAGTGGTCCATGGTCGTCGATACGAAAACAGGCCCGGTAAGAGTCCTGGCATGACCGTGGAATAGCTAGGTTTTAATGCACCTGCGGTACGAAGAAAAAAATAAAAAAAGATCAAAGAAGAAAGGTTAAGATCGAATAGGGTCGAGCCGTACTATCGACCTTGCCCGTGTGTGCCTCCGTCGTTGCCCAAGGTATTTTGAGTGCGTAATTATGCACGCGCGGTACATATGCCGCGTATGTGTGTGGCGATCGACGGAGGCGAGACTGCTAGTCTAGCTCTGAATTCACCGAGCTCTCATTATGCAGAGTAGACCGGACGCGTTTACCAGTATCCGGGGGCTTGATGGCCGATGAGGTGTTCGGCCTAAGGAGGCCGCTCTGCAATTCAGCCGCAAGGGCCGCGGTATGCTCCTCAGTGCGGAGTGAGCGCTCCATGTTTCCATTGACTGTGATAACACCGCGGGGGCCAGGAATTTTGAGCTTTAAGTAAGCATAATGCGGGACCGCATTGAAGCGAGCGAAGGCGGTTTGTCCGAGCAGTGCGTGATAACCACTGCGGAAGGGGACAATGTCAAAGATCAAGTCTTCGCCTCAGAAGTTGTTTGGCGAACCGAAGACTACTTCCAATTTTAATGAACCCGTGCAGTGGGCTTCAACGTCGGGTATCACTCCTTTAAAGGTGGTGTTACTAAGCTTGATTCTTGTTGAGTCAATACCCATTTTTACGAACAGTGTCTTGATAAATCAGGTTAAGACTGCTGCCACCGTCCATAAGGACTCGAGTGAGATGGAATCCATCGATAATTGGATCGAGGACCAGAGGTGCCGAACCTCCATGATGGATACTGGTCGGGTGGTCCCTGCGATCGAAGGTGATCGGACAAGCCGACCATGGGTTGAATTTAGGGGCGACAGGCTCTACGGCATAGACGTCCCTCAGCGCGCGTTTGCGCTCCCTCTTGGGGATATGGGTGACATAGATCATATTCACTGTTTTCACCTCAGGGGGAAATTTCTTTTGTCCCCCTGTGTTCGATGGGCGGGGCTCCTCATCCTCCTCGCTGGGCGGCCCTTTCCCCTTATGTCCGGTATTTTACTTACCGGCCTGTTTGAAGACCCAACAATTTCTGTTGGAATGATTGGCAGGCTTGTCAGGGGTGCCATGAATCTGGCAAGGCCGATCGAGTATTTTGTCCAAATTAGATGGACCGTCTTTATTTCCTTTGAATGGCTTCTTCTGCTGACCGGATTTAGAGCCGCTGAATCCGGCCTTAACCGCCGTGTCTTTAGTTTCTTCATTATTGTTCCGACGCTTATGTTTGTTGCGTCGTGGCCTGCCGTTGCCATCCCTGGGTTCCGAGGTGCCAGGGTCACTGGTACTGTTGCTTCTACGAGCCAACCAGCTATCTTTGCATGCGGAGAAGCTGGTCCTCAGTGCGGTAAGAGCTGCCATAGACTTCGGCTTTTCCTGTCCGAGGTGTCGGGCGAGCCATTCGTCGTGGACGTTATGTTTAAAGGCTGCGAGGGCTTCGGCGTCCGGATAGTCGATGATTTGGTTCTTTTTAATTAAGAACCTAGCCCGGAGTTTGCGGGCCAACTCTCCGGGTTGCTGGACTATATGACTAAGGTCATCGACATCCGGAGGCCGAACATAGGTACCCTGGAAGTTGTCTCGAAAGGCGTCCTCCAAATCTTCCCGGTTGCCAATGGAGTTCTCTGGGAGGCTGTTTAGCCAGTGTCGTGCTGGTCCCTTTAGTTTTAGTGGGAGGTACTTGATGGCGTGGAGATCGTCACCGCGAGCCATGTGGATGTGGAGAAGAAAATCTTCAATCCATACCGCGGGATCTATAGTTCCGTCATATGATTCAATGTTCACGGGTTTAAACCCTTCTGGGAACTGGTGCTGCATTACATCATCGATGAAGCATAAGGGGTGTGCGGCACCTCTGTATCGGGCGACGTCATGACGGAGTTCGGACGACATCTGTGTTAGGTTTTCAGCCCGGGTGAGGTTGTGCTTATCATACTGGGCTTGATGGTCGTCATCTCGCGTTGGAGCACGCCCCCTTGATCCAAAGATTGATCTGGCCTGACCGGCTCTATTGTCTAGGTCCTGTCGTAAGTCATAGGTGTAGCCTGGAGCTGCTACCTGCTTGCCTCGACGGCGGGGTGGTGCAGGCTGGTGTTCGGCGTAAGTAGCCGCTCTTTCCCGTCCACGTGGTGGTCGGTCGGGTTCGTCAGCAGGATTATACCTTGGCGGTATTGGATCAAGGGCCTCGTTGTCAAATTGTGGTAGTATCCTACGCTTCGGGTAGCTCTTTGTTGGGCGTTCGAGGCTTTATTCTTCAGCCGCTAGGACTTTAGTCTATCTATCGTTGAGCGTATCCTGTTCGGCTTGAAGCTGTTGCTGTTTCTTTTTGAGGCTCCTTGCAGTTGCAATGAGCTATCGCTTAAAGCGCTCTTGCTCGAGGGGTTCCTCTGGCATGATGAAGTCTTCGTTGCCGAGGCTGACGTCCTTCTCGGAGATCGGTAGATAGTTACTATCCTCCGAATCCTCATTCCCGACTGGCTCGTCGGGGTTAAATTGTCCCTCCTCCCGTTCGTCTGCTCGGATGTAGGCTCGGCGGGGTCTTCGGGATCTTCGGCATCATCCGGAGTATTTTTGTCTCCGGTGCCGGTGTTGCTTTCCTTTCTGCGGCACGATTTTGAGCGGCGCCGCTAACATCGACGTTTCGGTGGCGCCTTGATGGGCTTGTCCTCGCTTGGATCTTTCCTACTGTTGTCATCATCTTCTTTACACTACAAAAAAATACATTTCCGTGATGATACGTGTTTGTCACAGTAGGTCGCGTTTTTTGTCAAGCATGTACATCCATGACAAATTTATGACAGAATCAAGATAGTCATACCTGCGCTGTCGTAGAAGTGTTCCATGACATTACCAAAATTATCATCACTTTGAAGTGTCCACTTCCATGACGATAAATCGCGCGTCACAGAAGTGCTTTCGTCAAGGGTGACCGACATGTGGCATCCACCGTAACGGAATGCCGTTAAGCTATCGAGTCGGGTTTTGGATCCAATAACCCGTTAATAGCCCCGACCAATGGGGATTTTCCACGTGTAAAATCATCATTGGCTAGAGGAAACACGTGTCGGCTCATCGTTGGGACAGATGTCATCCACTCACTGGACAGAAGGCGCCTATGATACGTCAACACGTGGCACGACCCAACAGTGGCCCATTCCTGTGAAAAGGCCAGCCCGTTTGACTTGGTCAAAAGCTGGCGGGCCGGCCCATGGAAAGCCTGTTAACGGCCTGTTCGCATATAGCCCATTTACAGCCCGCTAACCCAAGGCCCGTTACGCCCTATCCGAATTAGGCCCAGTAGCGTCATCTGGGCCATCCAATATGATTCCAGCCCATTTTCACTTCTGGCCCATGTATAGCCCATGGCATCTTTCGGCCCATATGAGGCCCTTTGTAACTCTTGGCCCATTAGCGGCCTGTGCTGAAACTGGCCCGTGATGAACAGTGTATTACTTTACACCCATTAACGGCCCGTGGTGAAACTGGCCCGTAATGAATAGTGTATCACCTTTACCCATTAACGGCCCGTTATTCCGTTGGGCCGTTTCCAGCCCAAGTTAACTTTCGGCCTTCTGAGGGCCCATTTATTCTTGGGCTCATTTGCAGCATTCGGTTACTTACGGCCCGTTACTGTCATTTTCTGCTTGTGGGCCAAATTCAGCCCGTCATTACAGTCGGCCCGTCTGTGGACCGTTAGTCTATTGGGCCATTTTCATAGCATCACCAAATACGGCCTATTAACGGCCCGTTATGGTCAGCCCATAAAACGTACGATTTCCATTAAAGGCGCATCTACGGCCCATTAAAGGCCCGTACAAGACCCATAAATGAGTCGGCGACCCATGGATCCCGAGACGTAGAAGGCCCATGGATCCTACGAGACGTAGAAGGCCCATGGATCCTACGAGACGTACAAGGCCCATGGATCCTACGAGACGTAGAAGGCCCATGGATCCTACGAGACATAGAAGGCCCATGGATCCTACGAGACGTAGAAGGCCCATGGATCCGACGGCCCGTGAAGGGCCACGGTCGGGCGAGTTGGCCCCCGTTTGAACGATATAGCATATTCAAAGAATTATCCTACTCAATACTATACAACAAAGAGATCAAGGCATAGAAAGGTAGAATAATCCTACACTATACAATAAAGAAATTACAGCCGATTATACCCACTGGGCATTATGGTTCGGCACAGGTGATAATAAAGCATACACAAACAAAAAATTACATACACTGGGCAAATACAGCTCATACATCATGGACGCGCATCAACTTAACTCCATTTGAACTATAATCTCTTCAGAAAATAGGATTGGCCGGATTCAGATAGCACAAATTTCAGTCTGCAAAATCTCCAATTCCTTCATGGTTACCTCAGTGTCTTGTTTCATTTTTTTTGACTCCTGCATCTAATACCTGCATGTCCAGTCTCAACTTGTTGATTATACGTTGACAATCATGTACACGTTGTCTTGCCACCTCTAGTTGATGCTCGAGAACATCAGCACATTCCAATTCCAATCCATAATCATTCAGTAACGGCCATGCCGCACTGCTCGCAGATCTTTGTGTTGATGTCACTTCATCCTGAAATGTTTCTGTAAGTACACATGACTAGGGCAAAAATATAGTTACAATAGTGAAGCGAACAAGACACTATTTTGTACTACATGGCAAAACAGGACTAACAATAATGTTACACGTCACTTTCAAAAAAAAATGTTACACGTCATGAAGCATAAGCAGGTGATATTTTAAAAATTATAAAAAAGATAGTATGTGCAGCCTGCATATAGAAATCCCTCTTAGCTCACCAGAGGAGCATGATGTTGGGGCCCAATCGAAAACACAGACAAGTTACAAATTTAGACATCACGTTGCGTATAAGTAAGCAAGCAGTTGGCCATTCTGTGCCTCAATTAAAGTCTTAGGGAGCATAATGAGCAGCAGAGGGTTTCATACAAACATACTACAGCAGGCAAAACTATGCAATCATTAGCGTAGTATAAACTAGATTGTGAGCCTCATGCAATAATAGTTGGTTAATAGACTTCAAAGCTTCAGGCACACTTCGGCAGAGTAATTAAATGGTAAGGCCTTTAATCATGTCAACTAATAGTGATACAAGTACCGAACATCAGGCATGATTATTTGGGCATCTCATTAACTGAGGACAAATAAAGCAATTGAAAAGAGAAAATTAACTATGCCTGAAGCAAACAAGGAATTGAACTGTTGAGTTGCATACAGTGACTTACCTTAGCAAGTTGAAGAGGCCCAGCTCAGCTCCTACTTCTCTTGCAAGGCTCCTTCCTAACATCTTGTACTTGGAAATCCTCAATCTTATCTTCATTGCACCCCCTCTGCAAGGTGACACAAACTAGTTACTCGTCTCCTTGGAAGATAAATACGCATACTTTCCAGTCTGTGAACACAAAAGGATGAGATTATAACAAAACAACACCACATAATGAAACATGCCGCATCTCTTGCACTTGCACACAATGAAATGAGCATTTACTATGTCTGCACTATGTAAAAACTAGGCATACCTTCGAACTGGATCTCCAGGTACTCTTGGAGAGCCTACTGTAGTGTATAGCCAAACCTTTATGTCACCTATGAGTTAGACAAGGCCCCACTACA
Source organism: Triticum aestivum (assembly GCF_018294505.1). Classification (NCBI taxonomy): domain Eukaryota; kingdom Viridiplantae; phylum Streptophyta; class Magnoliopsida; order Poales; family Poaceae; genus Triticum; species Triticum aestivum. The sequence goes on from NC_057796.1 coordinate 366,666,082, forward strand.
GCAGCCCTTAGTGTTTAAATCGTTGACAAGCTTTGTTAGAGTGTTAGGTCAAGAACAACAAGTAATCAAAGCAAACAGTCCTAGTATGGCTGGCTGATGCAAACAAGCAATTGAACAGATGTGTGAGCAAATCTTACATATCAAGAAAAGAAGCAAAGAAGGAGGCTTAAAGACCATCACTTGACTGACCAGATTTAAGGGGCATTTAAACATCATGTGCAATGTATGAACTAACATAAACATTGCATATTCCAGATTCTACAATGGAATGGACATGTATTAGGTTATGCCATGTATGATGATGCCTAAATGTACAGATAGCAGGCAGGAGTGATTCATCATTGCACGCACAATTGAATTGCAGGTTAAGGGCCAGTTCGATTCCGCCTTTTCAGGGCATATTGTCAAAATAAGCCATAAAAGATGTAAAGAAGTCATTTTTGAGTTATGGGCTTGGGCTTAACTAATTTCGCTTTGGAGGGGGGTGTTTCGGGTAGAACCTCACTAAAAATTGAAAGGAAGGGGAATAATGAAATGACTCTGTTGTCTGCCTATATTACACTCAAAATGCAACTGCTGACGCCCGTGTCACACCCGACCCTCAAGTAAAAACAAACACGCAAGCATTCATTGCCCTGCCCGCTTGCATCTCCTCTCCCCTTTCCCTCTACCTTGATCCCCTGCCTGCAGCACTAGGGTTCCTCTAGCGAGCCGTCGCCACTGGTCCCATCTGGACTGGTCCTCGACGATGCTATGTCCAGCTAGGCTACATGGCCGGCGGGTAGGGGCAAATCTCCCTGGCTGCTCCTCCCTCTGGCGCCGCCCCTCATTCTCATGGTCTCCAGCAGCTGCTCCACTGTGGTTCATCCAACGCACTACTCCGGCGGGCGCTGCACAACTACGGCTGATGCCACACTGCGGCAGAAGGCACCTTATTCCCCCTCCCCTCCTCCCAGGCCATGGCCTTGAGGTGCTGTTGAAGGATGAGCTCATCCAACAAGGTGAGGATCTCCTCTGATTTTTTGCCAAATTTTCATTCTGATCCACTATACGATGAATTGCTATGAGCTGCTTCTGCTGCTGCTATATGATGCATTGCTATGAGCTGCTCCTGCTGCTGCTATATGATGAATTGCTATGAGCTGCTGCTGTTGTATGATGAGTTGCTATGAGCTGCTGCTGCTGCTATATGATGAATTGCTATGAGCTGCTGCTGCTGCTATATGATGAGTTGCTACAAGCTGCTCCTGCTGCTGCTATATGATGAATTGCTATGAGCTGCTCCTGCTGCTGCTATATGATGAATTGCTATGAGCTGCTCCTGCTGCTGCTATATGATGAATTGCTATGAGCTGCTGCTGGTATATGATGAATTGCAGACTGCTGCTGCTGTATGATGAGTTGCTATGAGCTGTTGCTGCTGCTATATGATGCTTTCAGGTGGTGCTGCTATACGATAATAACCAGCCACTTGGACCATCGAATTTCAATAAATAATTGTTCTTCATTTAAATGTGGGTCATGCGTTCTTCGTTTAAATTAGGCAATGGGATCTCTATGGAAAACATTGACCAAAGTAGATTGTGCCAAGTAGATGGTATCTTTGTATTTGCATTTTGAGCAAATAGTGATGGTCTGTTTTCCTATCATATTAATTACTGCACTGGTTCAATTTGTGATGTTTGCAAGTCAAATTAATTTCCATATGGGCAGCAAATGAAAAAAATATAATGCAATATAGACTTTCCACTGATCATACCAAAGATAAGCTGAAAACGCAATGAAAAGAACTGGTTGGCTTATTACATGGAGCTTATATTCACATGTGCTTATTTTCTTAGGATAACTCGTAATAACTGTCCCTAAGAAACTTGGCTAATAGAACTGGCATACAAATAACATGTCACGATGATTGCAATTGAGGAGTGACGTACCATAGCACACTGTATAGGCTCACCGTTGCCTCTCCTTTTTTTTGCGATGTTCCATGAAATTGCCACATACATCTGGTACTTTTTCATTGTGTAACCCTATCTGCAAGTTGACACGGCTAATTTCAGACATCTCTACATGATACTACATTGCATATCCCTTGCGCATATTTAAACCACCAATTAACGATTGTGTGCGTACCATAAACTAGCCATGACTCTGTATGCTGAACTAGCAGGCACTCTAAGGGAGCCTAATGTAGTGCACTGGAATTCCTACATGCCACCTACGATTTTGTGTAATGTACCGCCCCTGTTCCTAAATATATGTCTTTGTAGAGATTCCAGTATGGACCACGTACAGATGTATATAGATGCATTTTCAAGTGTAGATTCACTCATTTTGCTCCGTATGTAGCCTATAGTGGAATCTCTAGAAAGACTTATATTTAGGAACGGAGGTACGAGGTAGTATCATGTATGACATCTACATATCTAATTTAGCAGCCAGTAGTAGAAATCATTGTCTGCATAAAGGGATTACTGGTCGAAAATCCTAGCAAAGCACGCTGGCAGGCACAGAACAATACAAGAGAGAGAGACGTGCTTACAAGATCATAGCAATGCCTCAGTCCAGGATCTTGGTTGGCCTAGCTGTTAGATCCAGAAGAAACATCGTCCTTGTAGTTTTTGCCAGCTGCATAACAGGTAACAGCGACCGGTTAGTATATTTGAAGTACATCGGGCAGGTGATGCTGGACGGGTTTAAAGGTGACAAGTACCTAGGCCGTGGCGGGTGCTTGGCATCTCTCCAGACGGTGGGAATCAGGTTAGAAACGTCGAGGGTGATGACGCTGCGCTGGCTGTCGGGGTCCGCTAAGGAGATCTAGAACCGTCGAATAGGGTGTTTGTGGAGCAGCTCCAGTAGGGTGGACTACGGTGTGGGCGAAGCGGATCTGTGGCCGTGGACGAGGGCGTAGGTGAAGCTGCTCCGGTGGTTGGGTTAAGGATGGTGTTGACGACGCAGATTTGCGACCATGGACGGGGCGTCAGAAGCTGCTCCGGTGGTTGGGTTAAGGATGGTGTCGACGATGCAGATCTGCGGCTGTGGACGGGGCGTCAGAAGCTCCTCCGGTGGTTGGGTTAAGGATGGTGTCGACAATGCAGATCTTCGGGAGGTGGACGCCGCTGGCAGTGAATGGGCTATGGTACGCCGGTGGATGAGCAGTCTAGCGTTTCGAGAGGGGAGGGGAGAAAGGGCGATGAAGTACGGACGGCGTGATGTAAGATGCTCTGGTGCTGTGGAGTTAGTCGTTTTTGCGGGAGGGGAGAGGAAATGGGGGTGCCGTGTAGTGGGGGAACCGGAAGTTACCAAAGCAGCCCCGACCTATCATGTAGATGAGGGCGGTATTGTAATTGTGGGTCTCCGTGCACCAAGGACAAAAGGGGGATTTCGCATGCTAAAGACTAAGGTGGCGGAAATTTTAGAAGGAGGCGGGAGATTTTGCCGCCCGCGGGATCGTTCGTATCCAGTTTCAACTAATTTTGGACCGTGCTAGCGGGAAGGTCATGCTAGACTGTGTACACGGGGCACGCGTCAGCAGTTAATAACTGGTGTGAAGTCCACCCCAGAAAAAAAGACAATAACTCGGGATGATGCGCCGATAACTTGGATGTTCACACGGGCGCGGCCAATCGTACGGATGTAGTGGCGCGTTCACAAAAAAGGGATCAAACGCGCAGATGTATTTCTCGTGTAAATAGATAATTTAGTGCCATTGGTTATTTACTTTAAACATAATGCATTGACGTGTTAGTGTAGAGGCGCACAAAAAGAAATGGATATTGTTGTCAGCTACTTAAAAGTGTTACCTCATATGATTACATAGCCTCCATTTCATAAATTGTGTACCCGTTGAATTCATATATGAATATTACATATATTACTTCAAAATAGAAACTTAAATCATCCAAGACTAATGAATTTGAATGCAAGAGTAACAATGGTGCATATACATGATAGCTACATTGGTTGTTTGAAGAAACATCACTGTAACTTTGGCATGCACAACTGAAAAGGTTTATTTAAATAGAAAAAAATGTGATATGTGAGTGTCCAATCTTTATAGCGTTGAATCGATATTGTACCTTTGGCCATGATACGAAGTAGATATTGAATTATGTTCAAGTGATGCACGTCCACGATCGCTAGATAGTGATACGTGAATGAATTGTGCAATCTCTCTCACACGCATACATATCTCATTTCCCTGTGGGCATCGGAATCACACACACGCACTTCATGTATTTCTCTCCCTCCGTCAAGGTTAAATTCGTCTTTCTACCCCGTCCTACAAGTCTCTCACACAGAAACACACACGCTCTCTATGTCTAACACGCCCACCCCTTTAATTCCGCCCACCCACAGCCACTAATGTCTCAAAGTATAATAATGTCTCTCACACATATGCTATCTACCTATCCCTTAATAATAGCTAGATATGTGTCACACAAACTCCTTCTCCCTGCTAGCAAGATGCCCATGCGTTGCACGGAACATCAAGATGCATTTGTATGAGAAGTTTATCCTGTGGGAGAAAAGGATGAACGAGGGAATGCCTTATTTGCAAATGCGGAGAGGGGTGTGGGTATTTTTTTGCAAAATTGCCATAGTTTCCTTCCTGTCCGTCGGATATAAATAGGATGGCCTATATTGCAGGATGGCAGGAACACCATCATCACCAACTCTATTTTTTATAAGAGTAGAGATATGTGAGTGTCACTGCCCCCCCCCCACACACACCCACACTTCCCAACACCGAAGGAGTAGGGTGACACCTCGATCTTGATACTAATCTATTGCCTGGCTCCTCTCTCAAACATACACACACACACTACCCGGCACCGAAGGAGTAGGGTGGCACATCGATCTTGATAATAATCCATCTACTCCTCTTTCAAACACACACACACACACACACACACACTCACTAGTTGTGCCTCTGTGCCTACCGCGCACACTCTCGATACGTCTTTCTCTTCCTCCCCCCAACAATGACAGCAGAAGGGTGACAACTCGATCTGATCATAATCTGTCAATTGGTTTCTCTCTCAAACATTGTGTCTCGGTGCCTCGCTCGGTAGCCCCCTCGATATGTAGACTTCTCGCGCGCGCACAGCTGTAGTGACGATGACGCTGAACCCAATGTGCCTTGTTTTTACCGCCCTCATGTGATAGTTTTCACCCTGTTTTCTGTTAATTAACAAGGCAACCTTTTCTTCGTTACTACTAGTGAATCTGAAATCATTCGGGGCAGACATAAAATATATCACTTCAACCCAATTATCGCAGCAACTATTTTAAAAGAAATTAGCTAGCTGCCCGTGCGTTGCACGGAACATCAAGATGCATTTGTATGAGTAGTTTATCTTGTGAGAGAAAAGGTTGAACGAGGGAAGGCCTTATTTGCGAACCTGGAGAGACGTGTGGGTATATTTTTGCAAAATTGCCATAGTTTCTTTCCTATCCGTTAGATATAAATCCGACGGCCTATATTGCAGGATGGCACGCACACCATCATCACCAACTCTGTTTTCTACTCCCTCCGTCCGAAAATACTTGTCATCAAAATGGATAAAAAGAGATGTATCTAAAACTAAAATACGTCTAGATACATTTCCTTTTATCCATTTTGATGACAAGTATTTCCGGACGGAGGGAGTATTTGTCTTTTTAGAGATTTCAACAAGTGACTATGACCGGACCTTACCAACATACTCAAAAAAGTAGTCCATAATTTTGATGTTACCCTCTTTTCTTGGCGGTGCAGTGCCATCTGGATACCTCATAAATAAATCAAGGACAAATCTGACCCCTTCCTGAAAAGACATACGGAGCAAAATGAGTGAATCTACACTCTAAAATATGTCTACATACACATCCGTATGTGGTAGTCCATTTGAAATCTGAAAAAGACAAATATTTAGGAACGAATGGAGTATATATAAGAGTAGACATGGAGATATATCTCCAGCATGGTCTACAACAAAAATGTGCTGGGCTGGTTAGCGCCGGATGCTCGCAACGCGATGACATGAGTTCGACTTCTGTCTTTTAACTTTATATTTTTATATTATATATTACTCTACTTATTTAATATATACTTCTTTCACTACTGTACTGACAGTGGAACCCACAGAGTACTTAGAATACAAGATTAAGGATGGACTTGTTTTTTTAACTTTTTGTACGAAGCTGTAGCCACCCTCCAAGTCACGTGTACACTATACATGCAATTAACTTTTTATAGAGGGACAATCATAGAGGCAATTAACTCAAATGGATTGGATGTCACTCTATTATTTCCAGCATACAGAGCATCTCCAACGGTAGCCGGCAAATTTCCTCCCGCTTCCTTAAGCGGAGGACGACATCAAACGCCAGCGGCATACATTTTTACAACTCTAACCAACCAGATGAAATTCGTGCAAACACGGACTGATTTCATATAAGCATGAAGGATTTCGTATAAAAAAGCCGGATCTTCATATAAACATGATGGATTTCATTACATTTACATGAACTAAGAGGTGCCAATCCGGCTCTCTTGTATAATTAATACTCCCTCAGTCCGGAAATACTTGTCCTAGAAATGGATGTATCTAGACTTATTTTAGTTCTAAATGGCCGCCCGCGGATCCCTTTGTCTTCCTCATGTCCATCAGACACTTGCGGGGTCGACGAAGGTCCTCGGAAGAGACGAAGCAGCAAAGAAACCACCTGAATCCGCGGTCGTCGCCTCGGCGGTGGCCTTCATGGGTCCCAAGTGGCGGCGGCCTCCCGTGTTCTACTTCTCCTCGATGATGGCGGCGGACACGGAGAAGCTGGCCACCGACTCGTAGCTCTCCACTCACCCGGCTTCTGTCTCTGCCTGCATGGCGCTGCCGTAGGCACGGGAGGCGCGCCCACAGACACGGGAGACACGACCACCGCAGACACTGGTGGCGCGGTACGACGCGGCAGCGACGGCGCCCGTATCGGCATGCTAGCCGCCGTGCCGGCGTGGAGCAACTCGCCACTCCTCATCGAGCTGAACTGGAGCGGCGAGTTGCTGAACCACGCGCCTGCTTGGGGTGGCAACTGGCTCCGTCGCACCAAGCGAGGTTGGTGAAGCACCGAGCGGCCTCGCCCGTATCCGGAGGGCTCGGCGGGCACCCAGCCGGGTAATATGCCGGAGAACGGCTCATCGGAAGCCATCACAAGAGTGGAGAAAATGGTGAAGGAGGAGATGGGGGAGCGGCGGAGGGGTGCGATTCTTGCCCGCTGTCTATCTGGCCTCGTGTAAATAGAGGGCGGACGGTACGAGCTTGGCCGACGTCTGGCCTCGTTTAAACTGAGGGCGGACGGGAGGAGCTCGGCCGGTGTTGCATTTAATTCTGGCCCGCTCATGAACGGACGTGTGGCAGGAGTAGGATTCTCGGTTTGCATGCGGGTTTAGCGGAGGGGTTTAATGGAGGCACCGGGCGTGCAGCGGGCGGCGCAGTACTATTCGATTTGACAGCAGTAATGAGCCGTCAAATCACAAAGGCCCTCGCCTCTCATGAAACCGACCGAGCTAGACTGCCCCGCCCTCTAGCCTTTTAAAAAATGTATATACTCCACTTTTGTACAGTAGTAGTATCGATGGATTGCGCCATGGAGCAAAACTTGAAATTAAAAAAAGGTGGTACATTATAGAGAGCGCTCGTCGCCAAATTATGCATATAGTACTATTAAAAAGGCTTGTCACAATAATGGTGTCCAGCACAAGTGCACAACCCACCCCTCAAATAAAACTAAGCACCCTGGAATTCTTTGACAAAACTAAGCACCCTGAAATTCTTTGACAACTAAACTGCTGGCTATATGATGTTGGCCATATATATTGTATGTATATAATGTGAAGAAACGAGTGGTAGTACTATACCAACTAAAAGATGACATGTAAGAAATACTAGTATGTACGTACTGAAGAGTTAAAGTAACAAGAAGAAACATAACATAGTTCTGCTGGGGGCTTAGCACAACACACCCCTCAAATTAAATTAAGCACACCTGAAATTAAACTTTGCAACTATTCCGGTAGACACTGCATTAGAACCACCATGAGCAACGACACTGCCACCTTACTCGGAGTCCTCGTCCACGTCCTCGACTTCGTCCTTGTCCCTCTTCCTCTTGGCCGATACTTCTTTGCTTGAACCGCACAGTTGGCTGTTGCTCTTCATCCAACCCTTGTAGATACTGAAGCAAAGGTAGCCATCCATTGCAGCGTAGTGGATGTGGTCTATATCTAGTACATTCCGCTGCCATGCATGACGATGAAACGTGTATGGAGGTTTCTCCAGTTTACCGTACGAAGGATGAACCATGGCTCCTGCCAGGGTCAGCATTGAAGGCTGACGAGAGGACACCAGCCGATTCTTCTGGAGGTCGAAGGTGTTGCCTACAACGAGGCCTATCCGACACATGACTTCTTTGTCGTTACCAAAGTCTAGAGTAACGAATTTGACTAGGTTGCTCTCGAGGAAGTCCTTAAAATCCTGGCACTCAACGTCGGCATGGCATATGTGGTAGACCAAGCATAAGTCATGCACGCAAACCTGGATCACAGCGGGCTTCTTCCTCTCTTCGTCCCTTAGATCCTTCTCTCGTCCCAGGACTGTGGTGTACAACATCTAGCCCAGTGATCCACTCATCATCTGAGTCTTCGAACATGCGTCTGAAGCGAGAAAGGCATCCTTTAACCGTCGCGGAAAGAACGGGGTGTAGATGACGTCGAACTCATCGCCGGTGATGGTTCTAACCTTGTACTCACCGCCGATCGGGGAGATTTGGGACACCATGGATTTGGGAGGAGGGTTAGGATTAGTGGAACTGCCGTAATGTGAATGGACGGGACAACTAGGAGCGAACCGCCGTAGTATTGAAGGACGTGCGGGGACGAGTAGGAGCGAACTGCCAGCGTGCGAACGGCAGGGTAGTGGGCTTTCCATTATCCCATGATACGGGTTTCCGAGAGCCCTTGGATCTGAGATCGAATGGTTGCATGGCGTGATTCTAGACCTATGGGTGAATATCCTATCCTGGAGGGTTATTCTGCAAATTTTCAGCAACTTAGCATGCGACCGTTTGATCTCAGATCCAAGGGCTGCCAGCAGCCCGTATCGTGGTCGCGCCTACCACGACCGTCGCGTGGCTCGTGCGGTCGCGCCCTTGGAGATTTAACACGGTGCGTTAGGCTATCTGATGTTGGCATGTCATACATAGTCATCACTTAGTCACTCATACTACAACAAGGTTTTGGCTATAAGGTTGGCTATAAGTGTATTTTTTTTACTTCTCTCTATCTCTTTATTCGTACTCCCTCCGTCCCATAATATAAGAACTTTTTGACACTAGTGTAGTGCCAAAAACGTTCTTATATTATGGGACACAGGGAGTACTAGTATTTATTGCATTGCCAAGGAGTGACCTTGTCGTGGAATTGTCACGACAGATGTCCTTAGTGTCAGGACTTAGTCGCGAGGCCAGCGCATCTATGTGGTAGCTTGAGAGGGGTTGATTGGGATGAGAGACGCAGGGCGGTTCAACGCACAAGACAAGGGTTTAGACAGCTTCGGGCCCCGGGAAACATCATCCAGTAATAGCCCTACATGCTGTTTGAGGCTAGGTCTCATTATGCTCATGAGAGAGTCGCCGGTAAGCCGGCTCTTTGTGTCTAGCCTTAGAGATTGTTTCTTGTTGCTTGTCCCTCTTTGGGGTGCCCTGCCCCTCCTTATATAAGTTAGAGGGGCGGGTTACATGTGGAGTCCTAGTAGGACTAGGACTAGTCTATCTTCTCTTACAAGTTAATTACAAGTCCGGGTCTTGTTTCCTTGTAAAGGAAATATTCGTCATCCCTTTCCTCTTAATCCGGCCCATCATAACATGAGCCGGCCTTCTGGGCTTTGAGCCTTGTTGTCCATCTGACCCGCCCGCCGGGTTACTAATGAGTCGCCAAGATCGGGCAGGTTATCTGTGAATCGCCAAGCTCCGGGCGGGTCACCAGTGAGTCGCCAATTCCGGCCGGGTCATACCGCGGGATATATCCCCGACATTAGCCCCCAGTTTAATTTGGATTTATCCATGTTAAACTGATCCTGTAAAATAAACACAAGAACAAACTTGATAGGTTGTGCTCCGGGTTAAATTTTGTAAGCCGGCACCTGATCATCTTTAAATCCTTGTCATTTCTTTCTTGATACATGCCCATGAACTCATAGAAAATCTCCTTTAGTAGATATGTTCAAACTTTGTGAATGCAAAAAATCCAGATACTTCTTTTGAGAAATCCGGGTCAATAGGCCAGCTTCAGAGTCAATTTGCTGGCATTGGTCTCTTGTAGAGAAATATTGTAAGAAACAATCCACTTGAATCGGCTTTCAATGCTCTGACTTGACAAAAATATTGGTCTTCAAATATTCAACTTATATTCATCCGGCTTAAAGATATAAAACTTGCCGGTTTATGAGTACCAAAATTGCCGGGTTATAAATAGATGATGCCAAGTCATAATTGTCGCCGACGCCGGTTTATGATTGTTAATGACGCCGGTTTACAGACACAGGGTCATAATGATTGGTGACACCGGATCAATCTGGTTTTGCTCAAAACAGAGAAATTGAAGATATTTCTTTGATAATAATATAATACCTGTAGCCCCCAAGTCTTGAGCAGAACAAAGCGATGGCTTAAGACTTGCTTCAATATGAATACTGCCACTTTGAAGAAATCCATGTTGTTCATCCCAATCACTAGTAAAAACTGAATATTCCATATTATGTAGCCCCCAAGTGCCAGGTTGTCATGCTTGCAGCAACCTGGGACTTGTAATTGCCTGATTCTCAAAAACTTCAACCAGTGTAGCCCCCAAGGGCCGGGTCATTATGCAATAATGAGCAGGGACTTTATAAATATGATCATGTAAATTTGAACAGCAATGTGTAGCCCCCAAGGGCCGGCTTAGTAAGATAATACTGAGCTGGGACTTTTCATTGAAAATAATCATATGATGTAACCCTCACCATGGGGCTTGAACCCACGTCCACAAGGTTAAGAGCTTTGTGCTTTACCAACTAAATAATGGATCCTTCAATATAACGGATTAAGACTTATGTACCTTGAATTGTTGACAGGAGCAATTGGTAGCCCCCAAGGGCCGGTTTATCATAATATGATGAGTCGGGTCTTCAACAAGGCCAATAAAAAGTAATCTTGCATTAGCCCCCAAGTGCCATGGTGCATGCTGGCAGTGACATGGGACTTGCACATTTGATGTAATCTCAATTTGAATAATGTAGCCCCCAAGTGCCGGGTTGTAAGCCTGCAGCGACTCGGGACTATTCCTTCCATTGTAGAATAAATCATATCCATTGATAAAATAATAGCCATTGCGCTGAAGCGACTTTGAAAACCTCAATCATAATATTAGTTTCTGATAACCATAATAAAAATCCAGCCATGTTGGCTATTAAAGATCTGACTAACCCGGTTTGAAAACCTCAATCATTCAAATCATAATGAAAATCCAGCCAAGTTTGGCTATTTAAAGATTCCAAATACCTTATCTGTTGACAAGTAAATCCGGAGTTTAAATACCCGGCGGCTCTTGGCTGATGGCGATTTATTACGCCTCCATTGTAAGCCGGAATTTTTACAACCCGGCGGCTTATAGCCTTTGAGAAAACCAAGAATTGATAACCCTTTTGAGACACCAATTTCAATCTTTGATGATGGGCTTGAACTTAATCATTTATGTAAGTTATAGCCCTGTAAATCCCGCACAGAGTTCAAACAACATATGCCCTGGCGACTTAACGTTAAAAGCCAGGGCGGGTAACCACCCAAATGTAGTCTTATCCTGCACACAAGTAGATCACAAGATCCCTTGGCGGTTTACCGCAGGGCGGGTCATAATATCTCACATATAACCACTTGATATTGAATTTGTACTGCCGGTTTACATGACCTGTGCAGTAAGGGTGATAACCCTTTCCTTAGAAGCCAATGCTTCCACATAGATGATGATTGTCATAAGCTGGCGATTTATCATCGAAAATCAAGCCGGGTTAAATAGCAACCACTCATATACACTTCAGATATGAAAAAAGAGCTTCAAATAAAATCCAAAAATTGTTTGCAAAAAGAGACTTCGAAAATTTTTGAGGCTTCTGATTCGAATACGATCAGAAAACCATCCCAAAGGGGTTAAGCTAAGATTCGAATACGATCATATAGCCCCCAGTGGCTTTGGCGTTGCCGATCAAGAGGGTACCGACAGCTATGTTCTCTTTGGTTCGAATACGACCTATGTTTGAACAGGAAGCCCCCAAATGACCTTGATAGTTGTTTAACGACGCTGATTCGAATACGATCCACGTCGGTTCCCAAAGGGGGTTGAGCTATGGTTCAAATATGACCAAGAAACTCCCCAATGAGCTCGGCAGTGTGCCGATCAAAAGGGTATCGACAGCTATGTTCTCTTTGGTTCGTATACGACCTATGTTTGAACAGGAAGCCCCCTGGTGATCATGAGAATATTTAACGACTCTGATTCGAATACGATCAGGGTCACACCAAAAGGGTTAAGCTAAATTCAAATACGATCAGCTCCCAATGGTCATTAAAGCAGGGTACATATATTTGAGTTGTGCTTTGTAACAGACTCTCTTTGGTCCCTTTAATTTTTACTGAGAACTCGAACTTTGCGAGAGATAACCTCTTTTTGAACAGGAAATTTGTAAACCGGATATTAAGAGCTTCAAAGCTTTATAAGATACAAATTACCTTGAGCCGGACGATTGAACCGGATTTGAGAGCTTCAAAACTTTGCGGGAGAAAGATATCTCTTGAACCGGATTTTAAACCGGAATCTTTATTTGAACCGGCAATTTTCTGACGGCCTTTAAAATTTCATCAATATGGTAGCAGCCTCCGGAACCGGGTTATCATTCCCTCCAACGACCCGGGGTTCCCGAGTCATGTCACTTTAGCCCCCGAGTCTCAAGATGACTCGAGGAGTTGGCTTGAGATTCTCCATATTTAACCGTGATATAAACTGGCATAACTTGTATATCATTGGTGTTGATAACACGATGTGTATCCACAGAAGGTTAAGGTGACTGCGGCGGGTTATAAATGATCCCGTATGAGCCGTGTCAGCAACTCGGCCAATGGTTCCTTCCAACTGGCTGTTTGAAGTTTAACCAAACTGTAGTGACGGCGACTCGTGCACCTGCCCATTGAACCATCCAGTGCAGACGACGGCTGATAATATATGATAATTTGCCTCCAGTTTGTTGGAAGAAAACCGGGCTTCCCAAGTAGTGACTTGCTCATAATCAATAAACAACTCATGCAGACAGGTGCGGCCCGGTGTGTTGATGTAGACCAGGCCGCGAGAGACGGACGGTAAAGACGATCGTAACATCAGAGGCGGCACAGACAGATGAGTCGGCCGTGGCGTTGTAAACCGGTGCGGACGGGTGAGTTGTCCTCCTTGTTGTAAGCTGGCGTGGTCGCGAGAGACGGCCACGGCGTGGTAAGCCGGCGCGGTCGCGAGAGACGGCCACGGCGTTGTAAGCCGGTGCGAGGGTGCGTTGAATAACGAAGACCACCTGTGCCAAAAGATGTTGGCGTGCCTCCATCTCCACAGTATAATATCACTTTTTGTCATAAATAATTGCCCTGTATAAGCAATATTGCAGACCAAGGCAAACATAAACTATTCTTTGACAAAAATAATATGTACTAAAAATATATTTTAGATGGATATCACCTGATGTGTTTAGGCCGAAAATAATCCGCCATGAAGTTGATGATCACTAAGTGAAACTGGAACCTTTCACGGGTGAATCAGCCGTGGGAGCAGACAGATAAACCGGCCACGGTGTTTGTGAGCCGGTGCAGACGAACAAGTTGTCCTCCGCGTTGTAAGCCGGCGCGGACGCGTGAACCGGCCGCGAGGGCGGACGGGCAAGTCGTCCGCGGCGTTGTAAGGTGGTGCGGACGGGCAAGTCGGCCGGCGCATTGATGTAATCCGGATCATGACACGCCAGTCCGTGAAGCCGCGTGGTTTCCGCCGAACGTGCCTCCGTGGCATAACACCACTTTGTATGAATGATTCTCCTGCATATGAAAATACCGTAGAGCAGAGTAGTTGTGCTCATAGCAATTAAAGTATATTAAGAAAAATGCATAGGAGAAATAACACCTGATTCGCGCGGACTAAGGAGGGGCAGGGCGGGGGAGACGCCTGCGTGGGAGGCCGTGTGGGTAATGGCTGACAAGGTAATGTGTCGGTCCAGTCTGCGGCCAGTGGCAACAGAGACGCTCGCGAGCGATGGCCAAGTCCTTCTCCGAATTGTGGATTTTTTTTACGCGTTCACGCAATTGTAGCCAGCCAATCCAATAATTTCCTTGTTCTTTTCCCGATCTACTAGTACTCAAACAGTACTATCCTTTTTTACAGTACTAGTGGAAGCGCTTGGGGGCTCTTTGGATTTGACTCGGGCTTCAGGCTAGAAAAAGTAGTGACAATGACTGATTTGACGTATCTGCTTCACGTGCACTACTACTTGAAGTAGTACCTTTCCTTCGATCTTTGCTCCATGCTCGTGGAAGTAGCAGCAACAACGTACACTGATACGCCTTAGGACTTGATGCGAGCGCCCGGATGATTGTTTCTCAGATCCAACTTGTACTAGTAGCACTTGGTCCTTTTAAAACGTTGGCAGCAAGCCTAGGGTGCCACGCCATGCAATAGTGATGCTCCGAGTTGGGTTTGGACACGGACGACAGAACCGTCAAAGTCTTTTGGTCTCCGCAAGTTGCACGTCGTATCGATTGATTTCAGATGCAAGATTCCGACCCTCAACGACAACGAAAATTAATCCAGCCCCGACGGATCATCTGGTGGTGTGTGCCGACGCATAAACACGACCCTAATTTCTCCTTTGATTTTTAAATCGTGTATACGTCGCTTTGACTGTTTGTTGATGATGTTGTCTTCTGCGCCGACTTCTTTTTCATCTGGAAAATTGCAAACTTCTCAATCCTTTTAGAGAAATCCCTTCAAGAACTCAACACCACCGTGCGCAGGCCCCACGGTGGGCGCCAACTGTCGTGGAATTGTCACGGCAGATGTCCTTAGTGTCAGGACTTAGTCGCGAGGCTAGCGCATCTATGTGGTAGCTTGAGAGGGGTTGATTGGGATGAGAGACGCAGGGCGGTTCAACGCACAAGACAAGGGTTTAGACAGCTTCGGGCCTCGGGAAACATCATCCGGTAATAGCCCTACATGCTGTTTGAGGCTAGGTCTCATTATGCTCATGAGAGAGTCACCGGTAAGCCGGCTCTTTGTGTCTAGCCTTAGAGATTGTTTCTTGTTGCTTGTCCCTCTTTGGGGTGCCCTGCCCCTCCTTATATAAGTTAGAGGGGTGGGTTACATGTGGAGTCCTAGTAGGACTAGGACTAGTCTATCTTCTCTTACAAGTTAATTACAAGTCCGGGTCTTGTTTCCTTGTAAAGGAAATATTCGTCATCCCTTTCCTCTTAATACGGCCCATCATAACATGAGCCGGCCTTCTGGGCTTTGAGCCTTGTTGTCCATCTGACCCGCCCGCCGGGTTACTAATGAGTCGCCAAGATCGGGCAGGTTATCTGTGAATCGCCAAGCTCTGGGCGGGTCACCAGTGAGTCGCCAATTCCGGCCGGGTCATACCGCGGGATATATCCCCGACAGACCTCTTCCAATGAAATGGTGTTGCTAAGTTTGCTTCATTTAATTAGCTATAGACTCAAAATTGTCTTTTCACCTAGGTACACGCACTTAGCACTGTTTCTTCCTTGGGTCACCAAACTAGTCTCTCTCATCTTGATTAACTTGCCACATCAGACTTTATGCCTATGTGGCAAGGTTAAGCACCTGTAGGAGCAAGTAAGTACAATAGTACGCTTTACATGGCATTTTTGCATATGTGGAGGAAAGAGAGGCAAGGAAAAAGTGGAGAAGTGGGCTCTCATGCAAGAGCCAGCCTCTACTACATGGTGGAGCATTGGGAGAGGCACCTGTATGGAGGTGGTCAGGAATCGGGAGACTCATGCCGGTCGTAGCGCCGCAGTTAAAATGATAATGGCAAGTCAAATCACGGGGCCCCACCTGTCCAGCAGTAACTCGCTGTCAAATCACACAGCCCTACGTTTGCAGCAGCCTACTCCCTCGTCTTGTCGCGTCTCTGTCGAACCGACTAGGCGGAACTGCCTCGCCTACCGTGCAGGAAAAGCCCGCGCAGTATATTCCCTCCGTCTAGGTGACCAAGGTGGAGAGGAAAACGAGAGAACTTAATGTTTAGTATTTGCTAAGGCTGGTTGTAATGGTACTAGCCTTAGCAATTTTGATGAGGTGTCATAGAATTAAATGAAGAAAGAGAGAGAGTTGAGTACTATGTGTCATACATGGCAATAAATAAAGTACTACATGATACTAATATATGATACATGGCACAGGAGTAATAAGTATTATTAATACAGTTTTGCTAGAACTCATTTAGATGAGATATAATTTGGTCTCATTCATCTTTTATAGCCATTGGATGTGATGCTATATAAGATGCGTGTGTGCTGACGTGGGTTGTATTTGTTCTTGTGCAATGAACTGACCACTGCATGTCATGTTTGATAGTCTCAAGTCATTAAAAGCATACAAGCCCCACATCTCTTCTTGGTTGATTCCTCTATTTATGTCAAAAAATAAGAAACAACGTGAGAGTTAATGCATCACGCCTATGTGTTTACTATTTGGTTTTCGTAAGATGACTTAATACTCACCTAGACGGAGGGAGTATTCGATTTGACAGCGGGCGGTGCAGTTCCCGATATGGCTTTAATGCAGACGAGGGAGGGAGTAGCGGTTCCTGATATGTTGAACGGCCAATGCATCCTCCTTCAATTAATGCATGAGGGAAGTAATGGGAGGAGGTCCGGGAAAAGAGGCTGCACGATGTGAATGCAACGCAGTTTGCCCTCATATAAAGGCGCCCCTCCATTCCAATGCATCTACCACATCGTACGCACCTAAGCATTTGCCTAAGCACCTACACTAAGCGCAAAAGAGCTCACTCCAGACCCATGGCGGCGATGCGCGTGAGCGGCCAGGGGCTGCGCCAGATGGTCCACGACGCCGGCCTGCAGCATGGCGCCGAGGATCGTCTCCAGACGGTGTTGGAGACCGGCTGGTGGATGGCCGCCGTCGACGCCAACTACGACTCTCAGTTGGACCAGATGATCGTTGCCACCAGCAACAAGTTCACCGTCCTCAAGAAGCTCGCGGATGACATCGCCGTACTCCTCCAGCCCGCGCGCCCAGGCTCCTCATTGCCTGTCACCCTAATCGGCCTCCATGGCCAGAACCACTTTCAAGCACTGGTGGCCCTGCGACTGCCCGCCGACGCCACGAAGAATGTCCACCTGGAGGTCGCGCTCGCGCGAGGCGCCTCGCCCTGCAAGAATTCGTCGACCTACACATCCACGTGTACGAGCAAATCGTGTACATAGGTATCTACAAGGCCAGTGAGGACGCTACGACGTTGGCCTTCCTCAACCGGCTGGAAGCCTTGGATGCCTTTGCTGAGAAGCACCTCGACCTCGCCACAAAAGCCGCCGCTCCTTAGCCGCCGGTCGGTGGCCCGACGCACTAAGTTGAGGAGGAGGAGGTCGTACGTTCGTGGATCCATCTTTCTTCTTGCCTTCTGTAACCACCACTGCGATCGCATCATCGTGGCCTTAATTCTTATTGTGTTGTTGCATTCTCGTTCCAGTCAATACCGACATGTGCGATCCCTTTGCTTAATTATATGCATCACTGTAACTAGTACTCCATCCGTCAATTTATAAGTTGTGCTTACCTTTTCCATCAACTTCGTGCAACGCGCGGGCATCTTGTTAGAAACACTAGAATATGTCTATATAATCCGTATGTGATAGTCCATTTGAAATCTCAAAAAAGACAAATATTTAGGTACGGAGGGAGTAATATATTAGGAGTATATCAAAACAACAGTGATTTCTTTCAAGTTTGTGAACAAATACTACTATTCTACTACTTTGGATCCATCGCAACGCACGGGCACATTGCTGGTAAAAGGAAAAGGCCTGCCGCGTTCGCGTCGCACCCCCACACGCCCGGGAATCGGGAGTACAACACGGCCCGTCCGGCACGACACATATCTTAGGGAAGGCGTGTTGCCTAGCATTTTCACTTTCATGTGGGACCGCCGTTGAGCAAACCGACACCCCGCCCGCCGCCGGGTTGGAAAACAGAAACGAGGGGAAGATCTAGCTGTAGCACGGAAGCCAAGAAATTTGGTGTCAGACGGGGCTCGTTGATAGAGTAGGAGCATTCCGTACTAGTACTACTCCTACTAGTACCAAGTTTGTACTCCTAATACTATATTACTAGTACTACCACTATACAACTAGTAGGTACGTGCACGGCACAACATCGTAGGAACAAAAAATGGGAAGATCTTGTTTTGGGTGATTTATCTTTTTTTCAATCAACATAGTATGAGTAATATGATGTGGGGGGCACCCATGAAGCTTATGTGGCTTGGTTGCATGGCTATGGAAGGTTAGAGAAAAATAAATAGATAATGTGTTTAGAGTGCACTCCACTAAATAGATATACTTTGGATCCATTGCAATGGACCGGCACATCTATATCTATACCCCCTATATAGTGTGTGAAAAACTTTGAAAGTTGGTCGTTGGATGAAGCCAATCCGACGGTACAAAGATGGCAAATCCGAGCACTACTGGCCGTTGGATATCATCCACCAGATTCTGCCACATGTATAATCTAGAAGACTCCATGGTTGAACTTAATTCATGACTAACTTTGCCACAACTAAGCTTAGGCAAAGTTATTAGTTCTTCAAAATGAGAGCCACAAGTTGGCAAGCCTAAGGGAATCTTGCCACATTTTTTGTGTGTATCTCATGTGGGGCCTTAGTGTGGCTTGAACCAAACACTCACCTAAGTTAATCAAACTTGCCTAACCTTACATTCCACCAGATTTTGCCACATGTTAGAATCTAGAAAGCTCCACATGTAGAAGCATAATGCATAAACCACCAGAATCTCATGCGTGCAATGCACGTGTACCTTACTAGTACTAGTTGGTAGTAGTAAGAAACAAATTCCAGTTTTGGCATGAGCTCGTACTGCGGGAGCACCACAAGGCCTGCCGCAGGAGTTACATTTCCCTCTCGGGGCCCACAGGACCGAACTTCAGTGGCTTAGTGCCCGGCCTATGAGTCAATGACATGCGGACCTTAAATGCGGCTGGCCCACATGTCATTCTCATGGTGGTGGCGTAGTTCGCGACTCACTCGTTCGAGATGAACCGGCCGGTGGTGGCGTGGCCGTGGCGAGGGTGCCACAGTTGGGCGTCGGGGCGTTACGAGGCGTAGATGGCCACACCGGCGGGTACTACCTGTAGTACATAAGTACTCCAGCTGAGGATTGATGACCGGGACGAAATGTGTCACAGCCGCTGGATGAAAATTCGATGGTGCGGGAGTACGGATCGGAGCACAGCAGCGGAGCAGGAAAACCGCGTCCAATCGGGTGTGTCTGTGGTAGAAAGTTGATGGTCGCCGCAGTTCAGTTGGCCCGCATGTCATGCACACAAAGGCAGAGGAGCGGTGGGGCTGAGAGGGATGAGGGGCACGTCGGGGGGATGAGGATCCCCTGACGTGAACAATCCTACCATTCTGTCACTGACATGTGGGACCCATAAGTGTGGGTCCCACCTGTCAGCGAAGGAAAGGCAGGGCAAGGCAGTGATAGCCACGTCAGAGGATCCATGTCCACGTCGGGGGACGTCGTGCCGTGGGTTGGAGCGGCGTCATGGGAATCGCGTGTGGCAGTGGTAGAAACAAGAAACGTGATGGTCGCCGTGGTTCAACTTCCATGGACTAGCTATCATGTCTGCTGACACATGTATATCAAAACTAGAGTGTTTATATTTCAAGCATGTGAACAAGTATTATTCTACTACTTTGGATCCATTGCAACGCACGGGCCAGCACATTGGTAGTAGTAGTGTCCATCTCTATCTCTAGAGGCCTTCCCTCGTTCATCCTTTTCTCTCACAAGATAAACTACTCATACAAATGCATCTTGATGTTCCATGGAACGCACGAGGATGTTTCCTTGGGGGTCTCTCCAGTGCGGCGTGGCCGTAGTTGCAAGTTGACGCCCCTTGAGATGCCGACGTTGAGGGGCACTCGGATTTCCTCCGATGAGCAGGTAAGATGAGTTTGATCACGTAGTAAATGCATTCTAAAGACTACTTCCGTGTCCATTTCCTAATTCTCCCCCTGCCCACTGTTTCACAGGTTAGGCTCGGTGCGAGTGGAGATTGGCTTGCATATGTACGGGAGGGTACCAACATCAATTTGCACAATATTTACAACGGTGACACCGTTCCCGTAGAACCTTTGTCCAACATTGGGATCAGCCATGCAACGTGCCACCGCATGAATTGGTACGATGGAACCATGGTGAGATTGAATAAGATACCACGAACCTTGCACATGGCGGTCAAAGGCGGACCATGCTGTCTGCGGCCGATTTGTTGCCGCACGAGTAGGAAGACGTTGTGCTCCTTTCTAACCGCATCTTCGCGGTGACAAACCAGGGAACTTATTTTGTATGGGACACATCCTACGATATACTCCCTCTCTCCCAGTTTATTTGTTTTGAATCTTTTCATTTTATAAGTTTCAAATTCAAATTTAGAGCTCCCCATCACATGTTGAGATTACAATGTCCATTAAATCGTTGCGTGCATGTATAGTAAAGAAACAAATCTCAAGTTTGGCACGAGTTCGTGCTGCGGGAGCACCACAAGCCCTGGCGCAGGAGTTACATTTCCCTCTCAGGGCCGTCGGGACTGAGCTTCAGCGCCTTACTACACCTACCTTTGAGTCAATAACATGTGGACCCGATAGGTGACTGGTCCACATGTAATGCTCCCGTAGGCAGAGGGGCAGTGGGGCCAAGAGGGGTGAGCCGTAGGTCGGGGGACGTGTGGTTTCATGGGTTCGAGCGGCGTCGTGGGAATCGCGGGTGGCTGTGGTAGAAACTTGATGCTCGCCGCATTTTAAGTGGCCCACATGTCATGCACACAAAGGCATAGGGGCGGTGCGGCCGAGAGGGGTGAGGCGCACGTCGGGGGGTGTGGTGCCGTGGGTTGGAGAGGCGTCGTGGGAATCGCGAGATGAAACGTGATGGTCGCCGTAGTTGAACTTCCATGGACAAGCTGTCATGTCTACAGACACATGCACTGCATACCGATCACTGGAAGGAGTAGCAGAGAACGCTATATATGCGGATAAATAGTTCCTTATAGTCAAGAGGACCCACGCTACTACTCTGTTCCAAAGACATGCACACCATCGAAATAGTCCATCTATATCAATATACACCGAGAGGGAATAATTTTTTTACAAGAGAGGAAATAGTTCATCCATCCATAATGCCCTCCTGCTGGTGCAGCCTTTTCTTCTTCTTCTTCTTCTTCTTCTTCTTCTTCTTCTTCTTCTTCTTCTTCTTCATCTTGTTCTCATTCTCTGTGGGAGACGGCTTCGCAACAAGCTCTTTGGACCTTGCAGCTATCTCGAAACTCACACGGGCATCGAGGGCAGCATATTTTATCCGCTCGTACGTCAAGGGATAATTCTCCCATCCAGACGACCTTAATGCCACCGTCTCGTCACCCTTCTGAAGATTTGTACCGAGCACAAAATTTGCTACGTCGAATAGGGATGGTGTCTGTTTATCACAATCTTCTACAGGAATTTTGATTCTGGTTTGTAGGTCAGCGATGCTTTTCAAATCAAGGTTGTACGGCTCTAGCTTCTGTTTGTCCCCTTCGATGGCTGCGCCACAGAAGTATACGTCCTCCCGAGACAAGAAATCGTGAAGCTCACCTGGTATGGAGGGCGAGTGTATGATGTGGTACACCAAAACATCATCTTCGAGGCACAGCTGAAGGACGGCGGCGCGCTGGATCTTCCCAGGGGCACGCTCCGTGTACTCTGCGTCGGGACCGATGACCATCGTCTCTACCTTTTCGAGGGAGTTGGATACATTGTTGATCCACTGTCGAACAACCCTTGGGTGGACGGTGACGGTGGCAACTATACGCATCGAGCCTTCGACGAGGACATGTTGGACGCTAAAAACCTGCATCTCGATCTCTTTCGCCATTTGGAACCGCTGGAACGGAGGGCTATGGTTTGGAGAATTAGGATTAGATGGCTAGTCTAACTGAAGTAGTAGATGATTATTTAAAGAGGTTAAAACAATGTGAACGCAGTGGGGTTTGGATGCAAATGAAGACGAAGGGGAGGTGAAGAAGCCGAGGAGAATCAGTTCCCGATGGAGAAGTAAATGGGAGAAGTGGTGTGCAGGCAGTTGATTAGACGGCTAGGTAGACTAAACGAAAAGGCTATGCGGGTAGACTGATGAGTCGCACCTGTTCGTGTACGTGCCCATCCTTCCTGATAGGTGGGACCTATGCAAACAGATAAAAAAATGTGTCGTAGTTTTTTTTTGAGCGCGTGAGTGGGAGACACAACATCCTCTGGTTAAGGAATACTCCCTCCATTTAGGTGAGTATAAGTCACCTTATGAAAATTAGGTTTTCCCAAAACCTTTAGGCGTGGAGCATTAACTTCCTGCTCGATCCCCTCCCAGCCTCGTTAGCTAGCGTTCTCTTCCTCTGCTGCCGCGTTCTACCTTTCCATTTTTCCTCTTCTCAAGTGTGGAACGATCTGCATGCCGTCCTTGATGCACCAGAACGACCACTGCATGCATCGCGACAGGGCGTTGATTGGGCATGCACGAGAATTTGGTTCTGCACGCAATATGGATGATACCTGAACGATGAAGTGAACAGGCATGCTAGCACGGGAGACCTATTTTCGCTATACAATACTAGAGTACTCATGTTCCTACTACTAGTAGTAGTAGTAGTACAACTGTGGTACACTTGATGGTCAAAATACTATTCATCCGGTCCTCACAGTGAAGTGACAACACCCTGCGCCTGACACTAGTCCAGGCGGCGTGTTCGGGTTACCAAAGTCAGCCTCACCCTGTGCACTGTGCAGTCTGTCACCGCCGTTGTACAGCACATTGGCGCCTCGCCTCGTCTCCCTCTCCGCTCCCATAGCACCACTCCATCTCCATCTCCTTCTCCGTCTCCGTCTCCATCTCACTGTGCCCCCGTGTACCCTCGCCTCACTCGCCTCCCCCAGTACCACTATTCCCTCGCTAGCCGGTCCAGCACCGACATCCTTCTCCCCCGTAAATCAAGCCCCCTTCCAAACTCCACCATGGCCGAACGCGAACCGCGCAGCATCCATATGAGCCGCGATTGGAGCAATCTCCCCAGTGACATCCTCGACCTCTGGTGTTCGTGTATGGAT
Organism: Triticum aestivum; assembly: GCF_018294505.1. Lineage (NCBI taxonomy): Eukaryota > Viridiplantae > Streptophyta > Magnoliopsida > Poales > Poaceae > Triticum > Triticum aestivum. The sequence goes on from NC_057796.1 coordinate 366,689,592, forward strand.
ATGTTGAGCGCCCTGCGGCTGGCTGCATGCTCGAGGGACATGCACACGGCCATCGTCGAAGCGAGGCCTAAGCTTTTCAAGACACCCTGCTTGCTGCTATCTGGTCTTGTGAGATTGGCTCACCATGATACGGAGGCGTGCATGATGCCCCTCGACTTCAATACGATCTCCATTAGCCGAAACTTCTTTGCAGGTATGTAGTGGGTCGCCGTACATCATTTCCCTCGACATTGATCCGATCACCATCGCCCGAAACTTCTTGGCAGGTATGTACTGGGTCGGCATGAACTCCCACTGGATGGCTGCCTTCAGAGAAGACGGTAAAAAGTTGGTGCTCATGAACTTCCAGACCTCCCATGAGATTATCCTTGCTCCGTTGGATTATATAGAGTATTACCATCACGGTCCAAGTCATCTAGATTACTACGTCAGTTGGACGGACCTTGTTTTGCAGAAGATTGTAATCTGCCAAGTGCCCACACGACATGCGAATTACGCAGACTTCAAGCTAATTGCCTTGTTCGACCGCGGACTCGCCTATCTTTACGCCGGTGCCTTCTTTAGTTGGAGACAACTCGGCTCGCAGTGGATCATCGTCAAAGCTGATACACACTTCTATGATGCTATTGAACACAATGGCATCATCTACGCGATCGACAAAGCAGATGGCACCACGTATTGCTGGGACGGCGCGTGTAAGTTGTTTCCATCTCATATTAATGATGACGCCATGACACTGTTTGAACTTTTTGTGATGATTGGCATATCCCTGTTTGAGAAGAATTTGAGTAGAACTATGGCAATGTATTAGAGACGCCGTAAATCAGCAATATTTGGAATGAGTTAATTCATGCGATTGTGACCATGTCATTACAGCCAATTTGTACCCTGAATAATCAAACGGTTAGGAATATATGGATATTATCCTTATGTTACAGTAATCTATATACTACTACTAAATATGAGTGTGTATCAATGGCCATGTTAGTTTCCTCATTTTCATGATGTAGAAACATGCACCACACTGTTGGTTTCATCTAACCATACATTAGGGAAGTAAATGTGCATATGGAGAGTGCTATATTTGGAAGTAGTGAAATCCTGCAATGCTTACCATGTGTACATACCTATATTCGCCCTTCAGCAATCAATGGCTAGAATAATATCCTCACGAAATTTTTGCCCACAGAATACGAGTATATAACAATGCATGGTCTGTTAGTTACCTTGAAGAATTTGTTTGTGAGGACATAACATGATTACTCCCTCCGTTCCCAAATATTTGTCTTTCTAGAGATTTTAACAAGCGACTACATACGGAGCAAAATGAGTGAATCTACACTCTAAAATATGTCTACATACATCCGTATGTTGTGTCTGTTTGAAATGCCTAGAAAGACAAATATTTGGGAACGGAGGGAGTACATAACATGCATGACATGGTAGTTTCCTGTGAAGAATCGATTGCGAGATAACATGAGTATAACCATGCATGGCACTTCTATATTTTTGAACCCAATATACATTTCCCTGTATTTTTCTCCCAGTTCCAACAGGGACATATCAATGATGTTTCTTGCATTATCCTACTCATACTCTGAACAATGCTGATCTTACATTAACAATGCATGTCCTTTTTGATATGATGCAGTGTCCCTACAGTTACTGCCCTTTGTAATCACACCACCTTTGCCAAAACCAGGGAAGCACAACTGGTTCCTCGCTCAATCAGACGACGGCAAAAGACTGATGATCATTCGAACACATGAGCCGGAAAAGTTATATTGCAAAAAACCCACTGTATACAAGCACCGTGTAATACGTGAGTATCCGGACAGTGGCTGTTACGTCTATGAGCAGGATACCAGCTTGTTGGGGCCTTTAGGATTTTTTAGTTGGAGGCGGGTAAACAGCCTTGGTTCACACTCTCTGTTTCTCGGACTCAATTATCCGATTAACCAGGAGATCACCGTTGGCAAGGACCTTGATGGCAGAGAGGCTCTGTTTGCTATGGAAAACTGTGTCTACACGGCGAGCCCTAGGAGTTCGGGAGCAAACTCCCCTGATTGTCAACGATACAGCCTGCAGCCAAAAGAAGGTGAGAATGACAAAGGCATCCGGATTAACTTTGATCCTTGGATGTCTCAATTACGACAGGCAGTGATATGGTTCAAGCCTTCAGGTTGATAGGTAATTGGGGAGTTGCATCGAAAGGGTGGAGTACTGGTGTCTCCGGATCACTGGTCGCTGAAGCGGGGCTGCAAATTATGATGGTGTTGGATCATCTGTTCGAATGACTTTGTTGTCTTTGCTGCTGGTTCTGGATGGGTAGTTCTTTCTTTTGTTATGCATATTCCTTGTCATTTGGTCATCCTCGTCTATGTCACCCTTACTATGTAATAGTTGCTTCTGTTTAGAATGTCATTCTCGTCTGGATCACGAGAGTCTGAGCGCTGCAGATGGGTGCGTTTTGGTGGTGTAGCAAGACTTCTTATGAACTATCATGTCTTGCTTTTTATGTCAGTAGTAGTCACTAGTTAGTGTTTGAATGTTGTATATATCGTTGTTTCGAACTGTTTATTGTCTCGAACTACTGGTGGGCTAAATGAGGGCATCACCATTCTCCAGTGTTCAGAGTATATCTCCCTTTTTCAAGTTATATACTTTGAGCTCAGTGTCTTTTCGATGATGTACACTTGTTTGGGCCAGTGAGGTGTCGTTGAATATGGGCCGAGTAGTAACGCAATGCCAAACAGGTCAATTATGACTCTTAGGCCGGGCTCTCAAAAGATCCTGAAAAAAAGGTCGGGCTCTCCAAAAATGAAAGAATAAGGACTCTTAGGCCGACATGTGGGCGCCACCGGTGTTTTCGTGCGCTTGCGTGCCGAGAGCATATTGGCGCGTGCTCGAAATTCATGCTACCTTTTCATCCCCGGTCTCCCGCCCCTCCCCCACCTCTGGAATCTCGATTCCTACTCTAGTTCCCCCAAATCCCCCTCCTGTACTCCCTGTACTCAAGCGCACTATCATGTCGCCGGTCAACACGGATCTCTGAGCCGGAGATCCTGAGGTCCGTCCTGCCTTCGGTCACTGCGTGCTGTCGCTCAACAGTGGCATGGCGGCGCTTGACGACCAGTTTGCCGGCAAAGTGCTGATGGTAACCATCAACAGCGACCGGCCTCCCGTCTCGCCTGACGGCCTTGTCAAAGCTCTTGGCATTGCGCACGGCATCCAAATAAGTGACTTGCTCATCGAAGTCTGTCCGCCACCGGCTGATTTCTTCGTCAGGTTCCGAACAACTTTCGACTGCAGTCGTGTGTTCGAATCTTCCCGGCGTTTGTTCTGCGATGGCGCGCTGGTGAGCTTTGATCGGTGCCACCCAGGATGGGGCTCGGTGCCCTCTGAGCTTGAGTTTTTAACAAAGCTTACCTTCCACGGCATGCCTCGACGTGCTTGGAACAGCGAGTCCATGAATGAGCTTATCAACGACCTTGGAGGTGAGCTCGTAAGTATGTTTGTTCCTCCAGACAGCTGGGCTCTGACGGTTATGGCATGGATGAAGAAGCCGTCCACCATACCGAAGGTGATTGGTGTTGAGATACCAGTGTAGGAACCGGGGTTGTACTATTCGTCGCCACCAAGGCCGCCGCGGACCACGTTAGGGATGTACCTGTATCGAGTGTTCGTGCATGTCGAAGAAGTGGTCAATCCATCAATCGAAGTCCTGCCGCCGCCGCTGGTGCCAGGGTCCGTCGACGACGTCCATTACAGGAGTCAATGTCAGACTTTCCCCGTGTTGCTCGAAACGATGGATGGCACAGGGCCTATTCCATCGCGCGGCGGAGGCCACTGCTTCTTTGGGAGAAGAGGCAGGGCTGGCTGCCTGGATGTGCTCTAATTTGAGGTAACAACTGAATCTTGTCAGATGCTAGTTAAATCCGAGCTATGGGTGTGAAGCACTGATATGCCAGTACATTTGATTGTGACCTGTTCTAATTTTGTACCTGAACTTTTTTTAGAAAGGGCTGTACGCCAACTTAATGTGCTAGCAGAACTTATTGTGTTGTCTGTCTGTTTTCTTTGCACAACATTCAAGATATTTCCCCGTCATTGATAAAGATGATGAACCGTTATGTACGACTTCGTTGGTTTCAACATAGCCCTTCCCGTAGCGATCCACTGCTTCCATCCTGATTGTGCCGCCTGCGTGAAATTTTTGTATGCAAGTGCAGTGTGCTATGATGTTCTATATGATTGTGTCAACTATATAAGTTTTTACCGAGCATCAGCAATGCATATGGCCGAAAGATGTATTTACGAGCATCGACCGATGGGTCTCTCTCTCTATCTCTCTCTCTCACACACACACACACGCGCGCACACGCACAAGTGGGACCCGTTGAATTATTTATTTGCTCGTGGCAGCTTTTAATTAGGTTCCACTGTAATCTAACTTTTTTCTTAAGTTATTAATTGAGCTCAGTGACTTCAAAAAGTTGTACAGAAGCTTTGTTTGGGCCTTTCCGGCGTCGCTGAATGTGGGCTGAGTAACCATGTTAGGTTGTACTGTACTACACATGCCTTTTTTCAACATCAGCAATGCAACTGGGCCGACAGTTGTACACAATATCCGGGTCAACTTGTTATTCTCCGCCCCGCTGGGCTGCAAACTTTCCTAGGAGGTATGCATTAGGCTTAACAAGAAAATGGACTTTAAGAAATAATAAATGGGATGTAATTATAATAACTGGACAGTTACTATGCACCAAACACGTAATTAGTTTGAAAAATATATTATTTTTGGAATTTGAAAATTTTAATTTCATTACTTGTTGCGCGCACAATATTTCGTTGGATTTTAACGTAATACAACTTTATTTTGAAATTGTATTTAACCTGACTAGAAATTTTGGATAAAAATATTTCGGATCCCATCAAAATGTGGGAATTTTTTTTGAATTCTGTTTTGAGCGGTTGTTTGAAATTATTAATCGTTGTCCTAGCTAGAAGTTGGGCTGTACTTTTAACAAACTGTAAATGGGCTGTAGTAAATTCCATTAGAATTAAAAAATAGGCTGTACATTCTTACAAATCGCAAATGGGCTATATGTTCTCTGCCAAATCCGAGCTGTGGGCCTACTAAGTTGACGCGTACCAAGGGCTTTGTCAACTTAGTCAATATAAACGATTCTAGCTGCAGTGATCGTACGATGTCCATCCAACGACCGTAGTGCTTCTTCAACCTCTGGTCTTCTTGCTCCAGCCGCCCAAAGCAGCGCCGGTCGTGTCACGTGCTCCTGCCTCCCGTGGCCGGCTGTGATGCCGCGGAGGCCTCACCGCCCCGTACTACTCCCACCGTTGGCCAGGCCATCCCTCTACTCACCCACACCCCCTGTTATTCTGCAGCGATGGTAGCCTCACACCGCAGCCGAACCAGTGAACCCTCGTACTCCTCTCCGCGCGGGCTTCCACTGCTGTGTCTTCCCCGGCTCCGCGCCGTCCCCTTCCTAGGCCTCGCCGTCGTCCAGACCACCACCCTAGTGCTCTCGGCGTGGCGTGGTCAATGTGGTCAACGATCGACTTCCATCGGAAGAGTACTGTACGTGGAGAGGCTGACAGCTGGGTCCAGGCGGCCGCAAGGAAGTGCCTCCTTATTACGCGCAAAATAATTATTCCTCCACCTGACAGCAAGGACCCACCGGACGGGCCACCATTTCGCGAAAAAAACGTTTCCCCCCTAACTGCTGGGACCCACCGGACGGGCCAGCGTATTTCGCGAAAAAAACGTTCCCCCCGCTGTCAGCTCGGACCCACCGGAAGTGCCTCCTTATTATGCACAAAAAAATGAATACTCCCCCTGCTAGCTGGGACCCACCATGGTGGGAGGCTGACTTGTGGGCCTACTAAGTTGACTGGGATGGGGGCCTTTGTCAACTTTAGTCAATATGAACGATTCTAGCTCCAGTGACCGTACGATGTCCATCCAACGGCCGTAGTGCTTCTTCAACCTCTGGTCTTCTTGCTCCAGCCGCCCAAAGCAGCGCCGGTCGTGCTGCATGCTCCTGCCTCCCGTGGCCGGTTGTGCTGCCGCGAAGGCCTCACCGCCCCCTACTATTCCCACGCTGGCCAGGCCCTGCGGCGACGGCAGCCTCACACCGCAGCCGAACCAGTGAACCCTCGTACTCCTCTCCGCGCGGGCTTCCACTGCCGCGTCTTCCCCGGCTCCCCATCGTCCCCTTCCTAGGTCTCGCCGTCGTCCACCGCCCTGGTGCTCTCGGCGCGGCGTGGTCAACGTGGTCAAGGAATGACTTCCATCGGACGTGGACTGTACGTGGAGAGGCTGATAGCTGGGTCCACGGCCGCAGCAAGGAAGTGCCTCCTTATTATGCGGAAAATAATGATTCCTCCACCTGACAGCGGGGACCCACAGAAAGGGCCACCGTATTTCATGAAAAAATGTTTCCCCCTGACTGCGGGGACCCACCAGCTACATCTTCGCACGCAAGGAAGTGCGTCCGGGCAAAAAAAATGATTCGCCCCCTGACTACTGGGACCCACCAGCTACATCTTCGCAAGCAAGGAAATGCCTGACAGTCGGGACCCACCTGGTCGAAGCGTACGTAGCATTGTCATTCTGGTCGCGAACGTGTACGTACATACTGGTCGATGTAGAGGCGCGCACGTCGCATAGTAGAGGCGCACACGTAGCATGTACACGTATGTACATCGGACGGTGTGCAAGAAAGAAAATACGGCCACGTACGTACATACGGGCATGGTCTCGAACGCCTACTCGCGCATACGTACGACCAGGGCTCGTGTACATGGCTGCGTCAGAACGGAGAAACAGCGTCGTCGTCGTGTTCATGGGGAGCCAACCGGCTGGGTCGGAACGGAATGCGTCCTCGTGTTCATCGGGAGGGCTTGGACGGAACAGCCGATGGAAACGAGGCCTGGCGTACCGCAGAACGGAGGGAAACGGCCTTGTGTTCGACCGGCCACGTTTGAAACGGGATCCTGTTCATCGGGAGGGGTCTGGCGTACCGCAAAACGGAGGAAACGGACCTCCTACGGTCAAAACGGGGGTCCTGTTGATCGGGAGGGGTGTGGCGTACCGCAAAACGGAGGAAACAGACTTGTGTTGGAGCGCTACGGTCGAAACGGGGGTCCTGTTCATCGGGAGGGGTGTGGCGTACCGCAAAACGGGACTCCACGGGACACTGTTCATCTCCACCGTCGACCCCCTCCAGCCTCCACGAGCTACTGTTCATCCACCGTCGACCTCCTCCAGCCTCCACCTATGACTGTTCATCCACGGGCTCCTGTTCATCCAGCCTCCACCACGCGCTACTCCATCGGCTACTGTTCAACCAGCCCTCTCCACGGGCTCCTGTTCAACCACCCCTCTACGGGCTACTATTCATCCAGCCCTCCATCGTCTACTGTTCATTCTGCCCTCCACGGGGTGGTCCTGTTCATCCTGCCCTCCACGGGGTCCTGTTCATCCAGCCCCAACCGGCTCGATCGATCGGGGTCCTGTTCATCCAGAGGTAACACCACGGGGTCCTGTTCATCCACCCCCACAAGGAATTGTTCATCCAAACCCCCTAGCAACGCTCACTGTTCATCCAGAGGCAGCATCGATCGGCTTCAGTTAGCAGCAGTAGCGAAGGAATCGCTCGATCGGGTTCAGTTAACAGCCATCGATCGATCGCTCGGGTTCAGTAACGCGTAGCCTGCAGTGCAATCGCTCGGGTTTAGTTAGAGCCCAACGCCTCGCTCGGGTTCAGTTAGAGCCAACGCCCTCGCTTCCACCACGGTTTTTTCCGTCATGGACGGCCCAAAGAATGTCATGCAGTTGCGTCTCCGGCCCGCCCAGGACGAAAAGCCCATTTTCTGTCATGATTTTTTGTCATAGAAGTAGGAGCCCACCACATCTATGATGATACCGGGTTTTGTCACAATTATCGTCATAGAAGTGTCATATGTATGAAAGAAAAAAATTTCGTTCGGCCCAAAATGTCACGGATGTGTCTTTTTTTTGTAGTGTTAGGTGTATCCACCATATACACGTCATATGTAGAGGTGGCCGTCCAACGCCCGGTAAAGGGTGGGTCCTGGCCTGGTTTGTCCCCGGCTTTGTCGTCCATGCCGTCGATGTATTCGGAGGCGTAGTCGAGCATGTCGGTTAAGTCCTCGACAGTGGCTACCAAGTGGGTGGCGGGTGGGATGCGAAATTCCCAGTGCTCAGCCCCTAGTTTGGGCCGGGCGTGCTTCGGAAGCGATACTTCCGTAATGGCGAGGGATTTCATTAAGTCCAAGACCTTGCTTAAGGGCAAAGGTCGGACGGGGAACCGAGGACCTGCGGGGCTGGGCATGGCAGATTCTGCCAGGCTGTGCCACTAGACGCAGGCCCTGAGAGTTCGGAGTTGGCATCCAGAGGCGAGTTCAGCTTTCTGATGACGGGGATGAAGGAAATATGCCCTAGAGGCAATAATAAAGTTGTTATTTTATATTTTCTTATATAATGATAGGTGTTTATTATTCATGCTAGAATTGTATTAACCGGAAACTTAGTACAATGTGTGAATACATAGACAAACAGAGTGTCACAAGTATGCCTATACTTAACTAGCTCGTTGATCAAAGATGGTTAAGTTTCCTAGCCATTGACATGAGTTGTCATTTGATTAACGGGATCACATCATTAGAGAATGATGTGATTGACTTGACGCATCCGTTAGCTTAGCACTATGATCGTTTAGTTTATTGCTATTGCTTTCTTCATGACTTATACATGTTCCTATGACTATGAGATTATGCAACTCCTGAATACCGGAGGAACACTTAGTGTGTTATCAAACGTCACACCGTAAATGGGTGATTATAAAGATGCTCTACAGGTGTCTCCAAAGGTGTTTGTTGGGTTGGCATAGATCGAGATTAGGATTTGTCACTCCGTGTATTGCAGTGGTATCTCTGGGTCCTCTAGGTAATGCACATCACAATAAGCCTTGCAAGAAATGTGCCTAATGAGTTAGTTGCGGGATGATGCATTACAGAACGAGTAAAGAGACTTGCCGGTAACGAGATTGAACTAGGTATTGAGATACCGAAGATCGAATCTCGGGCAAGTAACATGCCGATGACAAAGGGAACAACGCATGTTGTTATGCGGTTTAACCAATAAAGATCTTCATAGAATATGTAGGAACCAATATGAGCATCCAGGTTCCGCTCTTGGTTATTGATCGAAGATGAGTCTCGGTCATGTCTACATAGTTCTCAACCCGTAGGGTCCGCACGCTTAACGTTCGATGACGCTCGGTATTATGAGTTTATGTGTTTTGATGTACTGAAGGTTTCTCGGAGTCTCGGATGTGATCACGGACATGACGAGGAGTCTCAAAATGGCCGAGACATAAAGATTTATATATTGGAAGGCTATTTCTGGACACCGGAAAGGTTCCGAGTGGTTCGGGCATTTTTCTGGAGTACCGAGGGGTTACCGGAACCCCCCGGGGAGTTATTGGGCCTTAATGGGCCATGGTGGAAGAGAGGAGGAGGCGGCCAAGGTGGGGGCGCCCCCCCAAGCCCAATCCAAATTGGGAAGGGGGTCGTGAAGGAAATATGCCCTAGAGGCAATAATAAAGTATTATTTATTTCCTTATATCATGATAAATGTTTATTATTCATGCTAGAATTGTATTAACCGGAAACATAATACATGTGTGAATAGATAGACAAACAGAGTGTCACCAGTATGCCTCTACTTGACTAGCTCGTTAATCAAAGATGGTAATGTTTCCTAGCCATAGACATGAGTTGTCATTTGATTAACGGGATCACCTCATTAGGAGAATGACGTGATTGACTTGACCCATTCCGTTAGCTTAGCACTCGATCGTTTAGTATGTTGCTATTGCTTTCTTCATGACTTATACGTGTTCCTATGACTATGAGATTATGCAACTCCCGTTTACCGGAGGAACACTTTGTGTGCTACCAAACGTCACAACGTAACTGGGTGATTATAAAGGTGCTCTACAGGTGTCTCCAAAGGTACTTGTTGGGTTGGCGTATTTCGAGATTAGGATTTGTCACTCCGATTGTCGGAGAGGTATCTCCGGGCCCACTCAGTAATACACATCACTATAAGCCTTGCAAGCATTGTGACTAATGAGTTAGTTGCGGGATGATGTATTACGGAACGAGTAAAGAGACTTGCCGGTAACGAGATTGAACTAGGTATCGAGATACCGACGATCGAATCTCGGGCAAGTAACATACCGATGACAAAGGGGCCAAGGTATGTTGTTATGCGGTTTGACCGATAAAGATCTTCGTAGAATATGTGGGAACCAATATGAGCATCCAGGTTCCGCTATTGGTTATTGACCGGAGAGGTGTCTCGGTCATGTCTACATAGTTCTCGAACCCGTAGGGTCCGCACGCTTAACGTTACGATGATAGTTATATTATGAGTTTATATGTTTTGATGTACCAAAGGTTGTTCCGAGTTCCGGATGTGATCACGGACATCACGAGGAGTCTCGAAATGGTCGAGACATAAAGATTGATATATTGGACGACTATATTCGGACACCAGAAGTGTTCCGGAGAAGTTTCGGATAAAACCGGAGTGCCGGAGGGGTTACCGGAACCCCCCGGGGAAGTATTGGGCCTTAGTGGGCCTTGAGGGGAGAGAGAGGGCAGCAGCCAGGAGGTGGCGCGCCCCCTCCCATGAGGAGTCCTAATTGGACTAAGGGAAGGGGGGGCGCAACCCCTCTTTCCCTCTCCCTCTTCCTCTCTTTCCTTCCCCCCCCTCTCTTCCTAGTTGGACTAGGAAAGGGGAGTCTTACTCCTACTAGGAGGAGGACTCCCCCCTCTCCTTGGCGCGCCCAAGGCAGCCGGCCTCCCCCTTGCTCCTTTATATACGGGGGCAAGGGGCACCTCTACACACAAGTTGATATACGATATTTTAGCCGTGTGCGTTGTCCCCCCTCCACCATATTACACCTCGATAATATTGTTGCGGAGCTTAGGCGAAGCCCTGCGTCGGTAGAACATCATCATCGTCACCACACCGTCGTGCTGACAAAACTCTCCCTCAACACTCGGCTGGATCGGAGTTCGAGGGACGTCATCGAGCTGAACATGTGCTGAACTCGGAGGTGCCGTGCGTTCGGTACTTGATCGGTCGGATCGTGAAGACGTATGACTAAATCAACCGCGTTGTGATAACCCTTCCGCTGTCGGTCTATGAGGGTACATGGACAACACTCTCCCCTCTCGTTGCTATGCATCACCATGATCTTGCATGTGCGTAGGAATTTTTTTGAAATTACTACGTTCCCCATCAGTGGTATCAGAGCCTAGTTTTATGCGTTGATGTTATGCACGAGTAGAACACAAGTGAGTTGTGGGCGATATAAGTCATACTGCTTACCTGCATGTCATACTTTGGTTCGGCGGTATTGCGAGATGAAGCGGCCCGAACTGACATTACGCGTACGCTTACGCGAGACTGGTTTCACCGTTGCGAGCACTCGTTGCTTAAAGGTGACTGGCGGGTGTCTGTCTCTCTCACTTTAGTTGAACCGAGTGTGACTACGCCCGGTCCTTGCGAAGGTTAAAATAGCACCAACTTGACAAACTATCGTTGTGGTTTTGATGCGTAGGTAAGAACGGTTCTTGCTAAGCCCGTAGCAGCCACGTCAAACTTGCAACAACAAAGTAGAGAACGTCTAACTTGTTTTTGCAGGGCATGTTGTGATGTGATATGGTCAAGACATGATGCTATATTTTATTGTATGAGATGATCATGTTTTGTAACCGAGTTATTGACAACTGGCAGGAGCCATATGGTTGTCACTTTATTGTATGCAATGCAATCGCCATGTAATTGTTTTACTTTATCACTAAGCGGTAGCGATAGTCGTACAAGCAATAGTTGGCGAGACGACAACGATGCTACGATGGAGATCAAGGTGTCGCGCCGATGACGATGGTGATCATGGCGGTGCTTCGGAGATGGAGATCACAAGCACAAGATGATGATGGCCATATCATATCACTTATATTGATTGCATGTGATGTTTATCTTTTATGCATCTTATCTTGCTTTGATTGACGGTAGCATTATAAGATGATCTCTCACTAAAATTTCAAGATAAAAGTGTTCTCGCTGAGTATGCACCGTTGCGAAAGTTCTTCGTGCTGAGACACCACGTGATGATCGGGTGTGATAGGCTCTACGTTCAAATACAACGGGTGCAAAACAGTTGCACACGCGGAATACTCAGGTTAAACTTGACGAGCCTAGCATATGCAGATATGGCCTCGGAACACGGAGACCGAAAGGTCGAGCGTGAATCATATAGTAGATATGATCAACATAGTGATGTTCACCGTTGAAACTACTCCATCTCACGTGATGATCGGACATGGTTTAGTTGATATGGATCACGTGATCACTTAGAGGATTAGAGGGATGTCTATCTAAGTGGGAGTTCATAAGTAATATGATTAATTGAACTTAAATTTATCATGAACTTAGTCCTGATAGTATTTTTGCAAATTATGTTGTAGATCAATAGCTCATGTTGTTGCTACCCTGTGTTTATTTTTGATATGTTCCTAGAGAAAATTATGTTGAAAGATGTTAGTAGCAAAGATGCGGATTGGATCCGTGATCTGAGGATTATCCTCATTGCTGCACAGAAGAATTATGTCCTTGATGCACCGCTAGGTGACAGACCTATTGCAGGAGCAGATGCAGACGTTATGAACGTTTGGCTAGCTCAATATGATGACTACTTGATAGTTTAGTGCACCATGCTTAACGGCTTAGAATCGGGACTTCAAAGACGTTTTGAACGTCATGGACCATATGAGATGTTCCGGGAGTTGAAGTTAATATTTCAAGCAAATACCCGAGTTGAGAGATATGAAGTCTCCAACAAAGTTCTATAGCTAAAAGATGGAGGAGAATAGCTCAAGCAGTGAGCATGTGCTCAGATTGTCTGGGTACTACAATCGCTCGAATCAAGTGGGAGTTAATCTTCCAGATAAAATAGTGATTGACAGAATTCTCTAGTCACCATCACCAAGTTAGTAGAACTTCGTGATGAACTATAGTATGCAAGGGATGACGAAAGTAATTCCCGAGCTCTTCGTGATGCTGAAATCGATGAAGGTAGAAATCAAGAAAAACATCAAGTGTTGATGGTTGACGAGACCACTAGTTTCAAGAAAAGGGCAAAGGGAAGAAGGGGAACTTCAAGAAGAACGGCAAGCAAGTTGCTGCTCAAGTGAAGAAGCCTAAGTCTGGTCCTAAGCCTGAGACTAAGTGCTTCTACTGCAAAGGGACTGGTCACTGGAAGCGGAACTACCCCAAGTATTTGGTGGATAAGAAGGATGGCAAAGTGAACAAAGGTATATTGGATATACATGTTATTGATGTGTACTTTACTAGTGTTTATAGCAACCCCTCGGCATTTGATACTGGTTCAGTTGCTAAGAGTAGTAACTCGAAACGGGAGTTGCAGAATAAACAGAGACTAGTAAAAGGCGAGGTGACGATGTGTGTTGGAAGTAGTTCCAAGATTGATATGATCATCATCGCACACTCCCTATACTTTCGGGATTAGTGTTGAAACTAAATAAGTGTTATTTGGTGTTTGCGTTGAGCATGGATATGATTTGATCATGTTTGTTGCAATACAGTTATTCATTTAAATTAGAGAATAATTGTTGTTCTGTTTACATGAATAAAACCTTCTATGGTCATACACCCAATAAAATGGTTTGTTGGATCTCGATCGTAGTGATACACATATTCATAATAATGAAGCCAAAAGATGCAAAGTTAATAATGATAGTGCAACTTATTTGTGGCACTGCCGTTTAGGTCATATTGGTGTAAAGCGCATGAAGAAATTCCATATTGATGGGATTTTGGAATCACTTGATTACGAATCACTTGATGCTTGCGAACCGTGCCTCATGGGCAAGATGACTAAAACGCGTTCTCCGGAACTATGGAGAGAGCAACAGATTTGTTGGAAATCATACATACAGATGTATGTGGTCCGATGAATATTGAGGCTCGTAGCAGGTATCATTATTTTCTGACCTTCACAGATGATTTGAGCAGATATGGGTATATCTACTTAATGAAACAGAAGTCTGAAATATTTGAAAAGTTCATATAATTTCAGAGTGAAGCGGAAAATCATCGTAACAAGAAAATAAAGTTTCTACGATCTGATCGTGGAGAAGAGTATTTGAGTTACGAGTTTGGCCTTCAGTTAAAACAATGTGAAATAGTTTCACTACTCACGCCACCTGGAACACCACGGTGTAATGGTGTGTCCGAACATCGTAACCGTACTTTATTAGATATGGTGCGATATATGATGTCTCTTACCGATCTACCACTATTGTTTTGGGGTTATGCATTAGAGACAGCTGCATTCACGTTAAATAGGGCACCATCTAAAATCCGTTGAGACGACGCCTTATGAACTGTGGTTTGGCAAGAAACCAAAGTTGTCGTTTATTAAAGTTTGGGGCTGCGATGCTTATGTGAAAAAGCTTCAACCTGATAAGCTCGAACCCAAATCGGAGAAATGTATCTTCATAGGATACCCAAAGGAGACTGTTGGGTACACCTTGTATCACAGATCTGAAGGCAAGACATTCGTTGCTAAGAATGGATCCTTTCTAGAGAAGGAGTTTCTCTCGAAAGAAGTGAGTGGGAGGAAAGTAGAACTTGATGAGGTAACTGTACCTGCTCCCTTATTGGAAAGTAGTTCATCACAGAAAACGGTTCCTGTGACGACTATACCAATGAGTGAGGAAGTTAATGATGATGATCATGAAATTTCAGATCAAGTTGTTACTAAACCTCGTAGGTCAACCAGAGTAAGATCCGCACCAGAGTGGTACGGTAATCCTGTTCTGGAGGTTATGTTACTAGACCATGACGAACCTACGAACTATGAAGAAGCGATGGTGAGCCCAGATTCCGCAAAATGGCTTGAAGCCATGAAATCCGAGATGGGATCCATGTATGAGAACAAAGTATGGACTTTGGTTGACTTGCCCGATGATCGGCAAGCCATTGAAAATAAATGGATCTTCAAGAGGAAGACATACAGTGATAGTAGTGTTACTGTCTACAAAGCTAGAATTGTCGCAAAAAGGTTTTCGACAAGTTCAAGGTGTTGACTACGATGAGAGTTTCTCACTCGTATCTATGCTTAAGTCTGTCTGAATCATGTTAGCAATTGCCGCATTTTATGAAATATGGCAAATGGATAAACAAAACTGTATTCCTTAATGGATTTATTAAAGAAGAGTTGTATATGACGCAACCAGGAGGTTTTGTCAATCCTAAAAGTGCTAACAAAATATGCAAACTCCAGCGATCCATCTATGGACTGGTGCAAGCGTCTCGGAGTTGGAATATACGCTTTGATAAGTTGATCAAAGCATATAGTTTTATACAGACTTGCGGTGAAGCCTGTATTTACAAGAAAGTGAGTGGGAGCACTACAACATTTCTGATAAGTTTATGTGAATGACATATTGTTGATCGGAAATAATGTAGAATTATTCTGCAAAGCATAAAGGAGTGTTTGAAAGGAGTTTTTCAAAAAAAGACCTCGGTGAAGCTACTTACATATTGACCATCAAGATCTATAGAGATAGATCAAGATGCTTGATAAGTTTTTTCAATGAGTACATACCTTAATAAGATTTTGAAGTGGTTCAAAATGGAACAATCAAAGAAAGAGTTTCTTGCCCGTATTACAAGGTGTGAAATTGAGTAAGACTCAAAGCCCGACCACGGCAGAAGTTAGAAAAAGAATGAAAGTCATTCCCAATGCCTCGGCCATAGGTTCTATAAAGTATGCCATGCTGTGTACAAGATCTATTGTATACCCTACACTGATTTTGGCAAGGGAGTACAATAGTGATCTAGGAGTAGATCACTGGACAGCGGTCAAAATTATCCTTAGTGGAATAAGGATATGTTTCTCGATTATGGAAGTGACAAAAGGTTCGTCGTAAAGGGTTACGTCGATGCAAGTTTTGACACTAATCTAGATGACTCTAAGTATCGGTCTAGATACATATTGAAAGTGGGAGCAATTAGCTAAGAGTAGCTCCGTGCAGAGCATTGTAGACATAGAAATTTGCAAAATACTTACGGATCTGAATGTGACAGACCCGTTGACTAAAATTATCTCACAATCAAAACATGATCACACCTTAGTACTCTTTGGGTGTTAATCACATAGCGATGTGAACTAGATTATTGACTCTAGTAAACCCTTTGGGTGTTGGTCACATGACAATGTGAACTATGGGTGTTAATC
Source organism: Triticum aestivum (assembly GCF_018294505.1). NCBI lineage: Eukaryota > Viridiplantae > Streptophyta > Magnoliopsida > Poales > Poaceae > Triticum > Triticum aestivum. The sequence continues at coordinate 366,705,980 of NC_057796.1, forward strand.
ACATGGTGATGTGAATTATTGATGTTAAATCACATGGCGATGTGAATTAGATTATTGACTCTAGTGCAAGTGGGAGACTGAAGGAAATATGCCCTAGAGGCAATAATAAAGTATTATTTATTTCCTTATATCATGATAAATGTTTATTATTCATGCTAGAATTGTATTAACCGGAAACATAATACATGCGTGAATACATAGACAAACAGAGTGTCACTAGTATGCCTCTACTTGACTAGCTCGTTAATCAAAGATGGTTATGTTTCCTAGCCATAGACATGAGTTGTCATTTGATTAACGGGATCACCTCATTAGGAGAATGACGTGATTGACTTGACCCATTCCGTTAGCTTAGCACTCGATCGTTTAGTATGTTGCTATTGCTTCCTTCATGACTTATACATGTTCCTATGACTATGAGATTATACAACTCCCATTTACCGGAGGAACACTTTGTGTGCTACCAAACGTCACAACGTAACTGGGTGATTATAAAGGTGCTCTACAGGTGTCTCCAAAGGTACTTGTTGGGTTGGCGTATTTCGAGATTAGGATTTGTCACTCCGATTGTCGGAGAGGTATCTCTGGGCCCACTCACTAATACACATCACTATAAGCCTTGCAAGCATTGTGACTAATGAGTTAGTTGCGGGATGATGTATTACGGAACGAGTAAAGAGACTTGCCGGTAACGAGATTGAACTAGGTATCGAGATACCGACGATCGAATCTCGGGCAAGTAACATACCGATGACAAAGGGGACAACGTATGTTGTTATGCGGTTTGACCGATAAAGATCTTCGTAGAATATGTGGGAACCAATATGAGCATCCAGGTTCCGCTATTGGTTATTGACCGGAGAGGTGTCTCGGTCATGTCTACATAGTTCTCGAACCCGTAGGGTCCGCACGCTTAATGTTACGATGATAGTTATATTATGAGTTTATATGTTTTGATGTACCGAAGGTTGTTCGGAGTCCCGGATGTGATCACGGACATGACGAGGAGTCTCGAAATGGTCGAGACATAAAGATTGATATATTGGACGACTATATTCGGACACCGGAAGTGTTCCGGAGAAGTTTCGGATAAAACCGGAGTGCTGGAGGGGTTACCGGAACCCCCCGGGGAAGTATTGGGCCTTAGTGGGCCTTGAGGGGAGAGAGAGGGCAGCAGCCAGGAGGTGGCACGCCCCCTCCCATGAGGAGTCCTAATTGGACTAAGGGAAGGGGGGCGCAGCCCCTCTTTCCCTCTCCCTCTTCCTCTCTTTCCTCCCCCCTCTCTTCCTAGTTGGACTAGGAAAGGGGAGTCCTACTCCTACTAGGAGGAGGACTCCCCCCCTCTCCTTGGCGCGCCCAAGGCAGCCGGCCTCCCCCTTGCTCCTTTATATACGGGGGCAGGGGGCACCTCTACACACAAGTTGCTATACGATATTTTAGCCGTGTGCGGTGCCCCCCTCCACCATATTACACCTCGATAATATCGTTGCGGAGCTTAGGCGAAGCCCTGCGTCGGTAGAACATCATCATCGTCACCACGCCGTCGTGCTGACAAAACTCTCCCTCAACACTCGGCTGGATCGGAGTTCGAGGGACGTCATCGAGCTGAACGTGTGCTGAACTCGGAGGTGCCGTGCGTTCGGTACTTGATCGGTCGGATCGTCAAGACGTACGACTACATCAACCGCGTTGTGATAACGCTTCCGCTGTCGGTCTACGAGGGTACGTGGACAACACTCTCCCCTCTCGTTGCTATGCATCACCATGATCTTGCATGTGTGTAGGAATTTTTTTGAAATTACTACGTTCCCCATCAGGCCGGCCCCCCTTCCTTCTCTCCCTCTCCCTCTTCCTTCTTCTCCTACTCCAACTAGGGAAGGGGGGAAACCTACTCCTACTGGGAGTAGGACTCCCCCCCTTGGGCGCGCCATAGGAGGCCGGACCTCCCCCTCCTCCACTCCTTTATATACGGGGAGGGGGGCACCCAATAGACACACACGTTGATTGTTTAGCCGTGTGCGGTGCCCCCTCCATAGATTTCCACCCCGGTCATATCGTTGTAGTGCTTAGGCGAAGCCCTGCATCGGTAACTTAATCAACATTGTCATCACGCTGTCGTGCTGACGAAACTCTCCCTCAACCTCAGCTGGATCTAGAGTTCGTGGGACGTCACCGAGCTGAACGTGTGCATATTGCGGAGGTGCCGTACGTTCGGTGCTACGATCGGTCGGATCGTTCGGTACGACTACATCAACCGCATTGTCATAACGCTTCCTCTTTCGGTCTACGAGGGTATGTAGACAACACTCTCCCCTCTCGTTGCTATGCATCACCTAGATAGATCTTGCATGTTCGTAGGAATTTTTTTGAAATTACTGCGTTCCCCAACAGTGGCATCCGAGCCAGGTCTATGCGTAGATGTTATATGCACGAGTAGAACACAAAGAGTTGTGGGCAATAATAGTCATACTGCTTGATACGTCTCCAACGTATCTATAATTTTTGATTGTTCCATGCTATTATATTATCTGTTTTGGATGTTTATGGGCTTTATTAAACACTTTTATATTATTTTTGGGACTAACCTATTAACCAAGAGCCCTGTGCCAGTTTCTGTTTTTCTCCTTGTTTCAGTGTTTCACAGAAAAGGAATATCAAACGGAGTCCAAACAGAATGAAACCTTCGGAAAAGTTATTTTTGGAAAGAAAGCAATACGGGAGACTTGGAGTGCACGTCAGGGGATCAACGAGGAGGGCACGAGGCAGGGGGCGCGCCCACTCCCTGGGCGCGCCCTCCACCCTCGTGGGCCCCTCGTGGCTCCCCTTACCGACTTATTTCGCCTATATATTCCCATATGCCCTAAAACCTTCGGGGAACAGAATAGATCGGGAGTTCCGCCACCGCAAGCCTCTGTAGCCACCAAAAACCAATCGAGACCCTGTTTCGGCACCTTGCCGGAGGGGGCGAACCCTCACTGGTGGCCATCTTCATCATCCCGGCGCTCTCCATGACGAGGAGGGAGTAGTTCACCCTCGGGGCTGAGGGTATGTACCAGTAGCTATGTGTTTGATCCACTGTTCAAAAAAGCTTCCGATTCAGCGATTTATCATCCGATTTATCGCTACTCGGGGGGTGGCCGATAAGATTATGCCTTATCTTCACTGTTTATCGTTTAGGCTGATTTATTGCTCTGACAAGCGATTTATAGGGAATCTACAGATAAATCGGGCTTATCCCTAGCACTATGTTTGCAGAAACTATGTTTATTTGTGTTTTGTGGACCTCATTATGCAATAGGTACTATTGTCCTATTTTGTTTTACATTGTACGAGGATTCAAAGGCTAGGAATCAAGGTAACACTTCTATCCAATTTTTGTGTGTGTTGAATATAGCATAGTTTAGTGTTGGAACTTGAGATTTGCAAAAAATGACCGGTTAATAGTCGACCGATAAAACTGATTAATCAGCCGATTTTCGATTAATCTCTAATCCCCAGCTAACCGTGACGATAACGATAAACGATATTCTCAACATTGGTTTGATCTCTCTCTCTCTTGTGTTCTTGAGGTGATACGATCTTGATGTATCGCGAGCTTTGCTATTATAGTTGGATCTTATGATGTTTCTCCCCCTCTACTCTCTTGTAATGGATTGAGTTTTCCCTTTGAAGTTATCTTATCGGATTGAGCTTTAATGATTTGAGAACACTTGATGTATGTCTTGCATGGGATAACTGCGGTGACAATGGGTTATTCTATTGATTCACTTGATGTATGTTTTGGTGATCAACTTGCGGGTTCCGCCCATGAACCTATGCATAGGGGTTGGCACACGTTTTCATCTTGACTCTCTGGTAGAAACTTTGGGGCACTCTTTGAAGTACTTTGTGTTGGTTGAATAGATGAACCTAAGATTGTGTGATGCATATCGTATAATCATGCCCGCGGATACTTGAGGTGACATTGGAGTATCTAGGTGACATTAGGGTTTTGGTTGATCTGTGTCTTAAGGTGTTATTCTAGTATGAACTCTATGATAGATTGAACGGAAAGAATAGCTACGTGTTATTTTACTACGGACTCTTGAATAGATCGAGCAAAAAGAATAACTTTGAGGTGGTTTCTACCCTACCATAATCTCTTCGTTCGTTCTCCGCTATTAGTGTCTTTGGAGTGACTCTTTGTTGCATGTTGAGGGATATTTATATGATCCATTTATGTTATTATTGTTGAGAGAACTTGCACTAGTGAAAGTATGAACCCTAGGCCTTGTTTCAACACATTGCAATACCGTTTGTGCTCACTTTTATCATTAGTTACCTTGCTGTTTTTATATTTTCAGATTACAAAAACCTATATCTATCATCCATATTGCACTTGTATCACCATCTCTTCGCCAAACTAGTGCACCTATACAATTTACCATTATTTTGGGTGTGTTGGGGACACAAGAGACTCTTTGTTATTTGGTTGCAGGGTTGCTTGAGAAAGACCATCTTCAACCTACGCCTCCCACAGATTGATAAACCTTAGGTCATCCACTTGAGGGAAATTTGCTACTGTCCTACAAACATCTGCACTTGGAGGCCCAACAATGTCTACAAGAAGAAGGTTGCGTAGTAGACATCACTGCTTACCAGCATGTCATACTTTGGTTCGGCGGTATTGTTGGTTGAAGCGGCCCAGACTGACATTACGCGTACGCTTACGCGAGTCTGGTTCTACCGACGTGCTTCGCACACAGGTGGCTACTGGGTGTCTGTTTCTCCAGCTTTAGTTGAATCGAGTGTGGTTATGCCCGGTCCTTGTTGAAGGTTAAAACAGCACACTTGACAAAAAATCGTTGTGGTTTTTCATGCGTAGGTAAGAACGGTTCTTGCTAAGCCCGTAGCAGCCACGTAAAACTTGCAACAACAAAGTAGAGGACGTCTAACTTGTTTTTGTAGGGCATGTTGTGATGTGATATGGTCAAGACGTGATGATATATAAATTGTTGTATGAGATGATCATGTTTTATAAAAGTTATCAGCAACTGGCAGGAGCCTTATGGTTGTCGCTTTATTGTATGAAATGCAATCGCCATGTAATTGCTTTACTTTATCACTAAGCAGTAGCGATAGTCGTGATAGCAATAGTTGGCGAGACCACAACGATGCTTCGATGGAGATCAAGGTGTCAAGCCGGTGACGATGGTGATCATGACGGTGCTTTGGAGATGGAGATCAAAGGCACAAGATGATGATGGCCATATCATATCACTTATATTGATTGCATGTGATGTTTATCCTTTATGCATCTTATTTTGCTTAGTTCGGCGGTAGCATTATAAGATGATCTCTCACTAAATTTCAAGGTATAAGTGTTCTCCTTGAGTATGCACCGTTTCGACAGTTCGTCGTGCCGAGACACCACGTGATGATCGGGTGTGATAAGCTCTACGTTCACATACAACAGGTGCAAGCCAGTTTTGCACACGCACAATACTCGGGTTAAACTTGATGAGCCTAGCATATGCAGATATGGCCTCGGAACATTGAGACCGAAAGGTCGAGCGTGAATCATATAGTAGATATGATCAACATAGTGATGTTCACCATCGAAAACTACTCCATCTCACGTGATGATCGGACATGGTTTAGTTGATATGGATCATGTGATCACTTAGATGATTAGAGGGATGTCTATCTAAGTGGGAGTTCTTAAGTAATATGATTAATTGAACTTTAATTTATCATGAACTTAGTCCTGGTAGTATTAGCATATCTATGATGTAGATCAATAGCTCGCGATATAGCTCCCCGTTTATTTTTTATATGTTCCTAGAGAAATATAAGTTGAAAGATGATAGTAGCAATGATGCGGACTTGGTCCGTGATCTGTGGATTTTCCTCATTGCTGCACAGAAGTATTATGTCCTTGATGCACCGCTAGGTGACAGACCTATTGCAGGAGCAGATGCAGACGCTATGAACGTTTTGACAAAAGCTCGGTATGATGACTACTTGATAGTTTAGTGCACCATGCTTTACGGCTTAGAACCGGGACTTCAAAACTGTTTTGAACGCCACAGAGCATATAAGATGTTCCAAGAGTTGAAATTGGTATTTCATACTCATGCCCGTGTCGAGAGGTTTGAGACCTCGAACAGTACTTTTCCTACAAGATGGAGGAGAATATCTCAACCAGTGAGCATGTACTCAGATTGTCTAGGTACTACAATTGCTTGAATCAAGTGGGAGTTAATCTTCCAGATAAGATAGTAATTGACAAAGTTCTCTAGCCACTATCGCCAAGTTACTAGAACTTCGTGATGAACTATAATATGCAAGGGATGATGAAAGTAATTCCCGAGCTCTTCGTGATGCTGAAATCAGCGAAGGTAGAAATCAAGAAAGAGCATCAATTGTTGATGATTAACAAGACCACTAGTTTCAAGAAAAGGGCAAAGGAAAAGAAAGGAAACTTCAAGAAGAATGGCAATCAAGTTGTCACTCCCATGAAGAAGCCCAAAGCTAGACCTAAACCTGAAACTGAGTGCTTCTACTACAAACGGAATGGTCACTGGAATCGGAACTACCCCAAACATTTGGCGGATAAGAAGGATGGCAAAGTGAACAAAGGTATATTTGATATACATGTTATTGATGTGAATTTTACTAGTGTTTATAGCAACCCTGCGATATTTGATACTGGTTCAGTTGCTAAGAGTAGTAAGTCGAAACGGGAGTTGCAAAATAAACAGAGACTAGTTAAGGGCGAGGTGATGATGTGTGTTGGAAGTGATTCCAAGGTTGATAACATCACCATCACACACTCCCTTTACCTTTGGGATTAGTGTTGAACCTAAAATAAATGTTATTTGGTGTTTGCGTTGAACATGAATATGATTGGATCATGTTTATTGCAATACTATTATTCATTTAAGTCATAGAATAATTGTTGTTCTATTTACATGAATAAAACCTTGTACGGTCATACACTTAATATAAATGGTTTATTGAATCTTGATCATAGTGATACACATATTCATAATATTGATGCCAAAAGATGCAAAGTTGATAATGATAGTGCAACATACTTGTGGCACTGCCATTTAGGTCATATTGGTGTAAAGCGCATGAAGAAACTCCATGCTGATGGACTTTTGGAATCACTTGATGCTTGCGAACCATGCCTCATGGGCAAGATGACTAAGACTCCGTTCTCCGGAACAATAGAGCGGGCAAATGAATTATTGGAAATAATACATACTGATGTATCCGGTCCAATGAGTATTGAGGCTCGCGGCGGGTATCGTTATTTTCTGACCTTCACAGATGATTTGAGAAGATATGGGTATACCTACTTGATCAAACATAAGTATGAAACATTTGAAAAGTTCAAAGAATTTCAGAGTGAAGTGGAAAATCATCGTAACAAGAAAATAAAGTTTCTACGATCTGATCGTGGAGGTGAATATTTGAGTTATGAGTTTGGTCTTCATTTGAAACAATGTGGAATAGTTTCGAACCTCATGCCACCTGGAACACCATAGCGTAATGGTGTGTCCGAACATCGTAACAACACTTTATTAGATATGGTGCGATCTATGATGTCTCTTGCCAATTTACTAGTATCGTTTTGGGGTTATGCATTAGAGACAACTGCATTCACACTAAATAGGGCAACATCTAAATCCGTTGAGACGACACCGTATGAACTATGGTTTGGCAAGAAACCTAAGCTGTCGTTTCTTAAAGTTTGGGGCTGCGATGCTTATGTGAAAAAGCTTCAGCCTGATAAGCTCGAACCCAAATCGGAGAAGTGCGTCTTCATAGGATACCCAAAGGATACTGTTGGGTACACCTTCTATCACAAATCCGAAGGCAAGATATTCGTTGCTAAGAATGGATCCTTTGTAGAGAAGGAGTTTCTCTCGAAAGAAGTGAGTGGGAGGAAAGTAGAACTTGATGAGGTAAATTGTACCTTCTCCCGAATTGGAAAGGATTTCATCATAGAAATCGGTTCTAGTGATTCCTACACCAATTAGTGAGGAAGCTAATGATAGTGATCATGAAACTTCAGATCAAGTTACTACTGAACCTCGTAGGTCAACCAAAGTAAGATCCGCACCAGAGCGGTACGGTAATCCTGTTCTGGACATCATGTTACTAGACCATAATGAACCTACGAACTATGAGGAAGCGATGATGAGCCAAGATTCCGCAAAATGGCTTGAGGCCATGGAATCTGAGATGGGATCCATATATGAGAACAAAGTGTGGACTTCGATTGACTTGCCCAATGATCGGCAAGCCATTGAGAATAAATGGATCTTCAAGAGGAAGATGGACGATGATGGTAGTATTACTATCTACAAAGCTCGAATTGTCGCAAAAATATTTTTGACAAGTTCAAGGTGTTGACTACGATGAGATTTTCTCACTTGTATTGATGCTTAAAAGTCTGTCTGAATCATGTTAGCAATTACCGCATTTTATGAAATTTGGCAAATGGATGTCAAACCTGCATTCCTTAATGGATTTCTTAAAGAAGAGTTGTATATGATGCAACCAGAAGGTTTTGTCAATCCTAAAGGTACTAACAAAATATGCAAGCTCCAGCGATCCATCTATGGACTGGTGCAAGCATCTCGGAGTTGGAATATACGCTTATAGTTTTATATAGACTTGCGGTGAAGCCTGTATTTACAAGAAAGTGAGTGGGAGCACTACAACCTTTCTGATAAGTATATGTGAATGACATATTGTTGATCGGTAATGATGTAGAATTTTCTGGAAAGCATAAAGGAGTTTTGAAAGGAGTTTTTCAAAGAAAGACCTCGGTGAAGCTGCTTACATATTGAGCATCAAGATCTATAGAGATAGATCAAGACGCTTGATAATTTTTTTCAATAAGTACATACCTTGACAAGTTTTTGAAGTAGTTCAAAATGGAACAGTCAAAGAAGGAGTTCTTGCCTGTATTGCAAAGTGTGAAGTTGAGTAAGACTCAAAGCCCGACCGCGACATAAGATAGAGAGAGAATGAAAGTCATTCCCTATGCCTCAGCCATAGGTTCTATAAAGTATGCCATGTTGTGCACCAGACCTATTGTATACCCTGCCCTGAGTTAGGCAAGGGAGTACAATAGTGATCTAGGAGTAGATCACTGGACATTGGTCAAAATTATCCTTAGAGGACTAAGGAAATATTTCTCGGTTATGGAGGTGATAAAGAGTTCGCTGTAAAAAGTTACGTTGATGCAAGCTTTGACACCGTTCTAGTTGACTCTAACTCTCGATCTAGATGGAGGTGGGAGCAATTAGCTAGAGTAGCTCCGTGCAGAGCATTGTAGACATAGAAATTTGCAAAATACATACGAATCTGAATATTGCAGACCCGTAGACTAAAATTTCTCTCACAAGCAAAACATGATCATACCTTATTACTCTTGGTGTTAATCACATAGCGATGTGAACTAGATTATTGACTCTAGTAACCCTTTGAGTATTGATCACATGGCGATGTGAACTACGGATGTTAATCACATAAAGATGTGAACTATTGGTGTTAAATCACATGGCGATGTGAACTAGATTATTGACTCTAGTGCGAGTGGGAGACTGAAGGAAATATGCCCTAGACGCAATAATAAAGTTGTTATTTTATATTTCCTTATATCATGATAAATGTTTATTATTCATGCCAGAATTGTATTAACCGGAAACTTAGTACATGTGTGAATACATAGACAAACAGAGTGTCACTAGTATGCCTCTACTTGACTAGCTCGTTGATCAAAGATGGTCATGTTTCCTAGCCATTGACATGAGTTGTCATTTGATTAACGGGATCACATGATTAGGAGAATGATGTGATTGACTTGACCCATTCCGTTAGCTTAGCACTCGATCGTTTAGTATGTTGCTACTGCTTTCTTCATGACTTATACATGTTCCTATGACTATGAGATTATGCAACTCCCGAATACCGGAGGAACACTTAGTGTGCTATCAAACGTCACAACGTAACTGGGTGATTATAAAGATGCTCTACAGGTGTCTCTGAAGGTGTTTGTTGGGTTGGCATAGATCGAGATTAGGATTTGTCACTCCGTGTATCGGAGAGGTATCTCTGGGCCCTCTCGGTAATGCACATCACTATAAGCCTTGCAAGCAATGTGACTAATGATTTAGTTGCGGGATGATGCATTACACAACGAGTAAAAAGACTTGCCGGTAACGAGATTGAACTAGGTATTGAGATACCGACGATCGAATCTCGGGCAAGTAACATACCGATGACAAAGGGAACAATGCATGTTGTTATGCGGTTTGACCGATAAAGATCTTCGTAGAATATGTAGGAACCAATATGAGCATCCAGGTTCCACTATTGGTTATTGACCGTAGATGAGTCTCGGTCATGTCTACATAGTTCTCAAACCCGTAGTAGTTCTCGAACCCGTAGGGTCCACACGCTTAACGTTTGATAACAATCGGTATTATGAGTTTATGTGTTTTGATGTGCCGAAGGTTGTTCGGAGTCCCGGATGTGATCACGGACATGACGAGGAGTGTCGAAATGGTCGAGACATAAAGATTGATATATTGGAAGGCTATGTTTGGACACCGGAAAGGTTCTGAGTGGTTCGGGCATTTTTCTGGAGTACCGAGGGGTTACCGGAACCCCCCGGGGAGTTAATGGGCCTTAAAGGGCCATGGTGGAAGAGAGGAGGAGGCGGCCAAGGTGGGGGCGCCCCCCAAGCCCAATCCGAATTGGGAGGGGGCCCAGACCCCCTTTCCTTCTCTCCCTCTCCCTCTTCCTTCTTCTCCTACTCCAACTAGGGAAGGGGGGAAACCTACTCCTACTTAGAGTAGGACTCCCCCCTTGGGTGCGCCATAGGAGGCCGGCCCTCCCCCTCCTCGACTCCTTTATATACGGGGAGGGGGGCACCCCATAGACACACAAGTTGATTATTTAGCCGTGTGCGGTGCCCCCCTCCACAGATTTCCACCTCGGTCATATCGTTGTAGTGCTTGGGCGAAGCCCTGCGTCGGTAACTTCATCAACACCGTTGTCACACCGTCTTGCGGACGAAACTCTCCCTCGACCTCAGCTGGATCTAGAGTTCATGGGACGTCACCGAGCTGAACGTGTGTAGATCGCGGAGGTGCCGTACGTTCGGTGCTAGGATTGGTCGGATCATGAAGACGTACGACTACATCAACCGCGTTGTCATAACGCTTCCGCTTTCGGTCTACGAGGGTACGTAGACAATACTCTCCCCTCTCATTGCTATGCATCACCTAGATAGATCTTGCATGTTCGTAGGAATTTTTTTGAAATTACTATGTTCCCCAACAGGGGAGAGTCCTGCTTGATTCCAGGCCCACCGAAGACATAGTTGCCTCTGGGTCTTCGAAAAAGAGCTCCGTAGTAGGAGAATGTCCGGTGGGTTTCAGACACCCATCTTCGGATAAAGTGGTCTGCTCTAGATCTAAGGCCAGGGCAGGGATGATAGTTGGTCTTTGAGTGGTGCCTGATGACGGGCCCGATGGGTTTCCTTCTTGGAGATGAGGAACAGTGGTCGAGGCCGTGAATCCTTCGAAGATCAAGTCTCCTCGAGTGTCGGCGACGTAATTCAGGCTCCGAAACTAATCTGATGACCAGGGGCGTAGCGGTCGATCTGTTCAAGGTGACCAATCGAATTGGCACGCAGAGAGAAGCCGCCGAACACAAAAAGTTGACCGGGGAGGAAAGTTTCCTCGGAGACAACACTGTTGTTGATGATCGAACGAGCCATCAAACCTTCTGCAGATGACACAGTGGAACTATCAATGAAAGCACCAATGTCGGTGTCAAAACCGGCCGATCTCGGGTAGGGGGTCCCGAACTATGCGTCTGAAGATAGAAGGTAACAGGAGACAAAGGGGACACGATTTTTACCCAGGTTCGGGCCCTCTTAATGGAGGTAATACCCTACTTCCTGCTTGATTGACTTTGGTGAGTAGTTGATCTACCTCGAGATCGTAATGGCTAAACCCTAGATGTCTAGCCTATATAAATTCTGATAGCCTCTACGGACTAAACCCTCCGGTTTATATAGACACCAGAGGGGCCTAGGGTTGTACAGAGTCGGTTCACAGAGAAAGGAAACTATACATTGGACGCCAAACTTGCCATCCACGCAAAGGAGAGTCCCATCCGGACACGGGGAAGGCCTTCTATCTTGTATCTTCACGGCCCATCAGTCCGGCCCATATTACAAAGCCCGGACACCCGAGGACCCCATAATCTAGGACTCCCTCACCCTCCTCCCTTCTCCCTTGTTAGCCGTCGTTGGGTATTCTCGCCGGAGATGGAGGAGTAGGGGATTCCGCCAGATCCAAGATGGCTCGCGCGACCTCCCTTGGCTCCCCGCCCTCGCCCGCTACGACGAAGACTAGGTCGCGCTGCGCCTCCAGTCCCAGCTCATGCTCGTGCAAGCCCGCGGAGGATGGGAGTTCGAGATGCTACCTATGGTTGCGCCGTCTCTGGCCGCTGCCGCCGCTACAGCGGTTGGCCAGCTCTCCAGGGCAGGGCTCACTGCTGGTTTGGTGAGGTTGCTGAGGGGGCTTCCATCTGTGGCAGGGTCGACGGTCTGCTTCAGGGCCGCAGCGAAGGGGAAGGAGGTGCTCAGCGGGGTGATGTTCCAGGCTTCCAGCCATTTGAGGAGCTCAAGCAGGAGCTCTCCCTCCTGTAGCAGGGCAAGGAACAATCACTTGTCAGGCACAAGTTCGTCAATGAGTGCAGATAAAGTGAGTGTTGCTCTGCTTAGTAATAGTAAAATGAATCCTTCTTCTCTTTGCATGTTTTTCTGACCAATCATGCAGATATTTACTAGTATTTCTATATACGTATCATAAGATTGGTTTAAACTGCCACAAGAGACAGTTTCTGCGATGATTCCAATATGAAATGGATGCAAATGCCGATTTAATCTTTAAAATTGCCATTGCAGTGTGGAGTACAATGGCTTGTACGGCTCGGCTTGGCAGCTGGGATCAGGCATCACTGGATCGGTGGCACCAAAGGTGGGTTGTGGAAGACTGCATCGGGGGCATCGAGCAATCGACCGAACAAGGTCTTAGGGTCGTTTGTCATCCTGTAGGCCTCCAACAACATAAATAATAAGGATAGGAGCTGTCTGCTTCATATCACCTCCATCTCCACCCATGTTTCAGTTTGCAGGTTATTCTCTTTTCTTTCTTTTCTTGGGCTCTTGTCTCTTATGTTAACTAATCAGATTTGATTTGGAATGAACTGCAAGATGTGTTTGAGGGTGGCTTCTGCTTGTTCATGAAGGCAACTAAGAAGGAGAATTTGATTAAATTTCTTGAAGGAAACAAAGATTTCATTGATGACCCACAAGTATAGGGATCAATTGTAGCTCTTTTCGATAAGTAAGAGTGTCGAACCCAACGAGGAGCAGAGGGAAATGACAAGTAGTTTTCAGTAAGGTGATGTCTGCAAGTGCTGAAATTGTAAGTAGCGAGTACTTTGATAGCAAGATAATTTGTAACGAGCAAGTAACGATAATAGCAATAAGTATGCAGAAAGGTAGCCCAATCCTTTTGAGGCAAAGTACAGGCCAAAACGGTCTCTTATGATAAGCAAAGCGTTCTTGAGGGTACACGGGAATTTCATCTAGTCACTTTCATCATGTTGGTTTAATTCGTGTTCGCTACTTTGATAATTTGATATGTGGGTGGACCGGTGCTTAGGTGTTGTTCTTACTTGAACAAACCTCCTACTTATGATTAACCCTCCCGCAAGCATCCGCAACTACGAGAAAAGTATTAAGAATAAATTCTAACCATAGCATTAAACTCTAGGATCCAATCGGTCCCTTACGGAATAGCGCATAAACCTGCCGTGGAATATTGCTCATCTTCAGCCTTACTATACTTGAGCCACAGGCTCTGCTTATGTACATAGTTATGACAATGTATATATTATGATCAATATAATTAACCGGAGCCTCAGCTAAAGCGGGGTATCTGTTGTTTTTCTTACATCATGTGTGGTTGCATGGGGGCTTCTGTTTATAATGCGCTGTCCGGTTTACCCCTTGATTCGGCTTATAAAGCCATATGCAAAAATCACTTGGGGGCTTGGTCGCATTCGAACCACAGCTACACCTCTTGATTGGCTCAAGGCCAAAAGAAAATCACTTGGGGGCTTGGTCATACTCGAACCATAGTACACCTCTTGATCGGCTCAAGGCCAAAAGAAAATTATTTAGGGGCAAAAGAGAGTGTGGCAAAAGCACAACTCAAACATAGGCACCCGCTGAGCACATCTCAAAATATTGCTTGGGGATTCTTTGCTTCACAATGAACAAAGAATCTACACTTGTAATAGGCTATCAAGCCATGGCTTGGATGCCTGGTGTATTCACCTAAAACCCCGGGTTATCCTGCCTCTTTAAGTAAGCCACTCCATCCAGGTAAACCTGGTATGACCCGCCGAACGTTTGACAAGTCAATCTCATAGATCCTGAACTTTTCAAAGTTAAAACGACGATTGGTTAAAGATTGAGGTCCATCTTAAAAGGCTTTGTGAAATGGTTTAACTCAGTGGTCTGGCAGCCCATGAAAAGCCTCGATTTGGGGTCTGACAGCCCGTGAAAAGCCTCGACTACAAGTTTTCATATGCTTTTATTTGCCAGGTTTTTTCTCCTTTGATGAGATTTATAATGTTTTGATAAACCGGCGTTCATTAACCCGGCTCAGAGTTTCAACTACAAGTTGTCAGTACATGATCAGTTATAATCCGGCGCTTATTAACCCGGTCTGGTTTCGACTATAAGTCGCCAGTGTTATATATGGATAATCCGGTGTTTATCACAACCCGGTACGGTTTTATCATAAACCGGCACAATATGGAAGGAGTTATCAGTACTCATGATTGGGTATATCGCCCTTACTACAAAAGTTGGTCAACCAACAATGTGATTCAAAGTCACCGGTATCATTTATTTTCATATTTGATTATCTTTTTACAGCCTTGGTTATAAACCCTGGCTATATATTTGGGTATCATGACCCATCCGGTGGTAAACCGCCAGGACACTTTCAACTTCTTGTATGCAGGAACAGCTTGAATAAATCGCTATGGATTATGAACATCATATGTCTTAAGCATGGCGAATTAACGGTGTCAAGCAAAATAAATATGCGCGATGGCATAGTAGACCAAGTGTTTTGAACTAGCCTATTACAAGGCGTCTTAATGCCCAAAAGTATAATTGTTTTTCGGCAAGTGTTGCGGTACGCAGAAGGCTAAACCGATCTCCGGATCATGATTCATCACCAGGTTGACTTGACGGATGCGGATCATCTTGCACCGGTTCATCCTCCTCATCTCTACCCAGTGGCTGGAAGTCAATGGTTGCCCAGTCGATCCCAGTTAGGGCTTGGAATACAGCTTCATCGCTTATAAGGGTGGACGGTTCAATGTCAGGGGCATAGGCGTGCTTACGGATTGGCGGAATGAGGTTTTGAGCCTCAGGAGTTGGTGCAACAACTCGTTTGTTGTTGACGTCATAACTCGCCTGATAGTATGACAGGTTAGCTTCTTCAGCCAATTGGCAAGCCAGTGGATGCATGTCCCTAGTTATAACTCGGAGGGCATCATTATCAAACTCCGATTCGTCCTCCCTTAGGCTTGGATAGCCTTTGCCCACATCCACCGGATCAAGATCAGGCACCCATGCTTTAGCCCGGGTTAGCATGGTCAGAGCACCTGCCGTTGCAGCCGATCTTTTCAATTCTTCAACCCGGGCAGGCAGCATTGACAACCTTTCTAAAGTTTCTTTGATTAAGGTTGGGGGCAGCTTGTTATGAGAAGCAGTGCATATGACCCGCTGTGCGCTGGTATATAACTGCTCTATCAGAGTATAGGCAGCCTTCAATTTCTTCTGTATGTCAGAGCCCAGATGACTAATGCGAGTTCCTGCATCATTGTGAACATCAGTAAACCGGCAATGTATGGGAAGATATGTTGACAGCTTAAAGCAAGGATATTTACCAAACACGGCAGCAGTCATGGCATGTATTTGCCGCTTCACACCCGTCAACTCGTCTACCACCGGTTTAAGAGCTACTTCTACGTCTTCGGCTCTTTTCTGCAATGCGGATTTTTCTACGACCCAATCCGCCCGCTCCTTGTTGAAACCCTCCTTCAGCTTTTCCATGGCGGCTAAGGCACTGGTCAGCTCATCTTTGGCTTTGGAGGTTTCTACTTGCTGGGACTTGATGTTTTCTTGCATATCAGCGGCTTGAGTTTCCTTTTTGCTCAGCTCAGCCTATAAGAGACAGACATATCATGAGTTGACAGTACATATTTGAAGTACCAAGCACATAACAAGTTATGCACCTGATACTTGGGGGCTAATGCCTATTTTCTCGTTATCAAAAGTTTTTATAAGTCCCAAGCGCAATGCAAGTATTACTCTTGGCACTTGGGGGCTAATGTATGTTTGCTCAAAGTAAAATTATGGGTCTTCTTCTAAAAAGTCCCGATTCATCTTCATAAGTTAAACCGGCCCTTGGGGACTACGAAAGCAAAGTTGAGGTATTCCAAAGTCCCGGTTTAGATTGATCTCATAAACCGTCACTTGGGGGCTACTGGAGTTGATATTTGGAATTGGATATAAGAGAGAAACAGTTATGCAGAGTCAAGCACTAGTTACCTCATATCGCTCTTTCATCAAGTTTACTAAGCCGGCTTCATAGTCATGGCTTGTCTACAGACGGTTCAAGAAGCCAGAGTGAATGTCTTGGGCGTTGAGATGGGCGTAGCTTGATAAATCCGCATTCCACTTGCCTTTGCCCATAGCAGAAAGTTCATCCTTGGCGCTATGCCTGGATAAAGCGATAGGATTGCCAGGAGCAGTGTGGCCAAAGCTGGTAATCATGATGTCATCTTCCTTGTCACCAGCATCCTTCACTGGAGTTGACGGTTTATCAGCAGCCTTAGCTGGACTTGCCGGTTTATCAGTGTCTCAGACCGGGCTTGTCGGTTTATCGGACTGACCTGATGGGGCAACTTCTACTTGTTCAACAACAAAGTCATAATCTTCTGGTAGCGGATCATCAAGCAAAGTGTCAGCATTTGTCTCTACCGGTTCAATAACCACATTTTCATCAGACGGTTTATTTAACCGAGCCTTCTTCTGGGCCTTGGCTTGGCACTGAGAAGAACAAATATAAAGGTCAATACATTGGGTAAACTTAAAGCATTAAAATAAATTTAAAAGTATGACTCACCCAGGAACTGTCTTGAGGGGTGGAAGCTGTGTGGCCGATGACTCGCCAGAGGATGAGTGAGGCGTGCCCTGATAATTCGAATCAGACGGATTAAGAGGCTGACAGAAACAACCCGCTTTAGGGTAAGAAGTGTTAGAAATATAAGAGACCTCTGATTGACGTTTCCGGACTAGAGTGTTCGGTAAACCGGCTGAGGTGACTACCTGGCCGCTGTGTCGGGTTGTGCGGCGAGCTTCGTGTTGCTGCTTCTTCAAAAGAAAGTTTGGGTCCAAGTGAGCTAGGGGGTGAGAAAATCTTACTTTCCGGTTTGCTTAACGGATTTTCTGTATTGGCAGAGGATCTGAACCAGAGGAAAGGATAATTACCTCTACATCATCAGCTTGGCTGCCTTCAGCATTGTCCTGATAATAGTCATTGTCAATGAGGTGTATGAAAAATGAACCAAGAGAGTCAAGTTCTACCTCTGAGTCCAGATTAGCCAAGTCAGCATCAGCATTTGGTTCGGAAGACCCAGCGGTTCTCTTCTTGGCAGGTTTTTTGGTAACCTTGGTCTTCGGGCGAGGTGTTTTTGCCGGTTTATCCTGTGGCTTTTTCTTCCAGAATGGGTCATCGCCCTGACAAAGATGACAAAATTTTGAGACAATATTTAAAAATGAGCAAGCTAAAACAAAAAGTTGTGATTCTTACAGTTGGCGGTTTATTGGAAACGCAGAAGGGACTTAATCCGGTTTGGCTACAGACAGCTTCCGGTTCATTCAGTATTTTCTTGACAGCCTCAGTAACTTCAGCTTCTGTTAGCTGAATGTCGATATGTCATTGAGGGTCTTTTAAGTCCCCTGTGTACTCACACATTAAACCGGGGCGCCGGCTTAAAGGCAGAACGCTCCAAGATATCCAGCAGCGAACAAAGTCAACACCTGTTAAGCCGTTTGCCATAAAGGCTCTGAGTTTTGACAGTTGTGGTGCATAGTTGGACCGTTCCTTGGCAGTCAGCATCTGAGGAAATGGATGAGTGTTGCTAAGCCGGTGAGGACGGTAACCCGGCAGAGGATTTTCATCAGTTGGAGACGTGTCTCGGCAATAAAACCAAGTTTGATTCCAGTCCTTGGGGTGACTATGAAGCTTGGCATGATGGAAGCTGACATCTTTCCTCTTCTGAATTGCCATTCCACCAAGTTCAGTATTGGGCCCATCTGTAAACTCAGTACGGCTGTTCAAGTAGAAAAAGTCTCTGAACATCTCTACTGTGGGCTCCTCTTGAAGATAGACCTCGCAAAATACTTGAAAATTGCAAATATTGGACACAGAGTTGGGTCCAATAACTTGAGGGTGGAGCTAGAAGCTGGCAAGCACATCTCGGAATTTTTTTGAACCGGGAGGGCTAAAACCTCAACCCAGATGGTCAGCGAACACGACCTCTTCTCTGTCCTTGGGTTCAGGAGGATTTTCCGGACCAGGGGCCCTCCAGTGGATGACTTCTTTCTTTGCTAAAGCGCTGGTTGCGACACATCTGTGTAGTTGTTCTTCAGTAACCCGGGAAGGAACCCAGTTGCACTCGTAAACTTGTTTGGCCATTTCAATGGAAAGCTGAAACATGGTTATTGCCGGTTTAAGATTTATGACGGACAAATATAAAGCGACTTAAGATCACAAGAATAAACAGAGGCATATACACATTGTTAGACCAGAGTCTGATATTTGTTAAACTGGAATCTGATATTGGAGGAGTTACAAAGATAAGTGCATTGGCAGTTTAAGAGGGGACTAATGGTACCTACCGGGTTATCATTTTCTAAAAAGCTAAACCGCCTATATTGGTATGAAGGGTACATATCTAATTTAGCTAAGTAAGAGGAGAAACAGGTTTCACAGACTGGTATGATCAATTCAGATCAGCGGCGAGTTAGAAAACCAAAATATATTCAGACCTAAAATACAGGTGCTTCAACAGTTCATCAGATTCAGATGATTTTTCTATACGAAGGGGATGCTATAATGAGGAAAAAAGGGACTATGGCTACGGCCGCACAAGAAATGTCAGATCCAAACTAGCCATTTATGCTACTAAGAAGAACAGGCAAGAACAGCGCTGGAGCTTCAATGAACTCCGATGAACACCGAAACCCTAACGGTGGATCTAGGGTGGAAGGAGAGAAAAATTACCAGTACCACAGGAACAATGGAGAGGCGTCGCGGCTTTCTGGTTCGATCAGGGTGATGCAGCGGCCGTTGTTGGGGCAGACGCGAAGGTCGATGGCGGCGGCAGAGCTCGAACGTTCGGTCGGCGTGAGGAAGAGGACGATGTGAAGGGGCACGAAGGGGAAAAGAGAAAATGACCCTTGGCCTTATTTATAATGTGAATGGATAAGTGACAGGCGCAATAATCGAGGAGCCCAAAAATTGGATATGTGACAGAGCGGTCGCCTCGACTGTCGGAGGCTCATTAATGAAGGTGAGGTATATGCAATCTTTAATAACAAGTGATGTCAGGGCGGTTTATCATGATCATGGAAGATGACGTCATGGCGGTTTACAAGATTTACGCGAAGGTGCTGAAAGAGGAATTTTTCTCAAGTGTTGAAGATTGACATGAACCAGTTCAAATCAATCTGGGGCCTAATGTTGGGGATATTACTACTGGGTATAAAGGGGCCAGGAGAGGCCGGGTTACCTCCATAATGAGTTATTTATACTTGAAGCCCATGAAGACAAGGAGTATGGCGCTTTAAGAAGGCCCATGGCCCAAAGGCGGGTTAAGGCCTGTAGACATAAACCGTCATATCATATGTAACTTGTGTTGTAAGATAAGAAAGGTAGAAACCGAGCCAGACACGTTTATGAGCCGGCCTCAGGATTCTGTAAACCGCCGGGCGTCAACCTGTGTATATAAAGGGACGACCCGGCGGCGGTTTAGGGACAACAAACAACAACTCGAGAGCCAGGCATAGCAGATTCGCTCCCTGGTCATCGAAACCCTAGCAATTCCATAACAACTTGATTAGGCCTTTACCTTCACCGCAAGGGGCCGAACCAGTATAAACTCTCTGTGTCCTTTGTCCGTTTTAACCCCTTTAAGCTAACCCGTTGCGATGGCTCCACGACTAAGTCCTTTCACTAGGACATCTGCCGTGACAAAACCACGACACAACCCATCATCTAATTGCTACTCCACAATGCATTCCCTTAGGCCCAAGTATGGTGAAGTGTCATGTAGTCGACGTTCACATGACACCACTAAGGGAGTCACAACATACATACTATCAAAATATTGAACACATATCAAATTCACATCATTACTTGCAACATGATTTATCCCGTGACCTCAAGAACAAAGGTAACTACTCACAAATGATAAACATGCTCATGATCAGAGGAGTATTAAATAGCATCATGGATCTGAACATATAATCTTCCACCAAATAAATCATATAGTAATCAACTACAAGATGTAATCAACACTACTAGTCACCCCCTAGCACCAATCTATAGTTCCGGTAACAAGATTGAATACAAGAGATGAACTAGGGTTTGAGATGAGATGGTGCTGTTGAAGATGTTGATGGAGATTGCCCTCCCCAAGATGGGAGAGTTGTTGGTGATGATGATGACGATGATTTCCCCCTCCGGGAGGGAAGTTCCCCCGGTAGAATCGCTCCGTCGGAGGGCAAAAGTGCTCCTGCCCTAGTTCCGCCTCGAGACGGCGGCGCTCCGTCCCGAAAGCCTTCACCTTATTTTTTCTAGGTTAAAATAACTTATATACTAGAAGATTGGCACCAGAGGTGGGCCGAGGAGGCCACAACCCACCAGGGCGCGCCTGGGGGGCCTGGCGCGCCCAGGTGGGTTGTGCCCACCTGGTGGCCCCTCTCTGTTGGTTATTGGCTCCAATATTTCTTAAATAATCCATAAAAAATATCAGTGAAGTTTTAGCTCATTTGGAGTTGTGCAGAATAGGAATGATGTCGTCCTGGAATTGAACTAGCGTTTAAGGTCGATCAAGTTCAAACAATTCGGCTCTGCAAGATCAATCAGATATCAAGTAAGAGATAGGCGCTTCCTATTAGTTATAGACTGCTCCTGTGACAAGTGGATCCCTTGGCTTGTCGTTGCTTTTTCAGGTCTAGACTTCCAGCTACCGGAATTCTCCCTCTTGGTGTGTACCTTGCAAATTATGAGAGAAAGGGCATTAGAATTACTCCAAAAAGCATTACTATGGATAAAAACATTATAAATAACAGTAAGAAAACATGATGCAAAATGGATGTATCAACTCCCCCAAGCTTAGACCTCGCTTGTCCTCAAGCGAAAACCGAAACCGAAAAACATGTGCACATGCATTGAGAGAGAGGTGTCGATAAAAACAAAACACAGACATAGAAGCATCATCTTGATTATTATAACAGCAACAAAATTAAACATATGACTTTTATCATATACTTCCCATGAATAAGTAACAGTTCATCACATAATCGAAGTATAAAGCAAAAACTCTATTAGAAACCAACAAACTATGTTCTTAGTCAACTTTGCAACTAATATTCATCATCTTTTCAGGAAGGGTCACGTGTCGGAGCCTTTAGGCAAGTCCACATACTCAACCATCATATAGTCTTCTATGATTGCTAACACTCACCTTGTACCCATGAGCAAAACGTTTCAACTGGACACATAGAAAGATAGGGGCTTATAGTTTCGCCTCCCAACATACTCACCTCAAGGGTGATGTCAACAATAATAACTCATGCTGTTTATATTCAACTGGACATATGTGCCTAGATCTTTCCTCACCACATGATGCTTGTCAAAAGAGAAAATAAAAAGGAATAGAAGGAAAACTTTGACTCTTTGCATAGAAGTAAATACATAAAAGTAAAGGATAGGCCCTTCGCAGAGGGAAGTAGAGGTTGTCATGCGCTTATTTGTTTTTATGCTCCATCCATTAGTGCAAGAGAACGTCATGTTGTATTGCCCCTTAAGATGACAACCTTTATTATGCAGTTTATCGCTTTTATTCTTTGTCATCCAAGTTCGTACAACGCTCAATTTTCTCTTACACTAAATGATCTCACATATTTAGAAGCAATTTTTATTGCCTTTTTGCACCGTTGACAACTTACTTGAGGGATCTTGCTCAATCCCTAGGTAGGTATGGTGGACACTTGAAAAAGATTTGGGTTTAAGGGTTTTTGGATGCACAAGTAGTATCTCCACTCAGTGCGGAATTTTTGGCTAGCAAAGATAGGGGCAAGCACCACATGTTAGAGGATCTATGACAATATGACTTCTATGTGAATATAAACAAACATAAACCATTACGTTGTCTTCCTTGTCCAACGTCAACAATTTTGGCATGTAATATTTTGATGAGGGCTCACAATCACAAAACATTTCTAGGATGGTATATTTATATGTGAATCTTCTCTTCCCTTATCAATACTTTCATGAGTTGCATCATTGACTAATGATATGTTTGTCAATCTCTAATAAAATTTTCTTACTCATACTTTTCCTTATGTGGTGCCATCACCTACCATAGGATTAGTATATAATCTTATTGATTTATTTCCTTCCTTTTATTTGCTCTCTTTTTCTTTTTATTTCTTTATTTCTTTTCTTTATTTGCAACATGAAAGTAAAGAAAGCAAAAACTCAAACTAAACTTTATTATATAACTTGCACACGATTACAATGATAGATCACTAAGCAAACTCTCAAAGAGGAAAGGATCGAACTAAATTTTATTTCATCTAAAGCAAAAAGATCAAACTAAGATAAGTAAAAG
Organism: Triticum aestivum; assembly: GCF_018294505.1. NCBI lineage: Eukaryota > Viridiplantae > Streptophyta > Magnoliopsida > Poales > Poaceae > Triticum > Triticum aestivum. The sequence continues at coordinate 366,729,056 of NC_057796.1, forward strand.
CAAAAAGATAGTGGGATGATACGATACCGGGGCACCTCCGCCAAGCTTGGCGAAAGCCAAGGGGAGTGCCCATACCCGATACTCAGTTCTCCTTTGGTGGTGAAGAAGATGGTGGCGGTGATGATAATTGTGCTTTCAACTTTTTCATATTGTAGTTAAGGAGAGTGATCTCCTCCTTTAAATCATCGACCTCCAACTCCAGCTTCAAGATCTTGTCACATAAATTCCCTTTGCTTTTCTGCCTAAAACGAAAAGGAATAGATCGGTTATTAGATCAGTTAGCCCTTTTAGGGATACTGGACTTCTTGAACTTCACGTGCATATCCCCTGGTTGAGGTAGAGGGACATCCTCCTCCTCCGAGCTTGAATCATCGATCCTCATCAAGTGAGCATCCTCCTCGTCATCAGTAGTTCAACCATAAGGAGATAGGTCCCCATAGGTCTTTGGATCAGCAATGAGATGTGAGACATAGCTCTCTCCGTCGGAGTCTTGGGACGACATATTTTCAGATCTGCGCAAAAAGCAGCAAGAAAAGAGAACAGAGGATTTTCTCCGTGATACGGTGGTTAACAGGTTCGAGAAATATATATAGATTTTTTTATCTTGGAGGACAAGTATATAGGAGAAAAAAGGAGTACGGGACGTGTCCCAGGTGGGCACAACCCACCTGGGCACGCCACCTGGGCGCGCCACCTGGCGCGCCCTGGTGTCTTGTGCCCACCAGGGGACGCTTCCTGCAAGTGTCTTTATTTCCAAAATTTTAAAATATTCCAAAGATGACAAAAAATATTTTTGCGGACTTTTAGGAGTTCGTTTACTTACCGTATCATGTACCTCCTTATTTTGACAATTCTGGAGTGTTCCAGAAGGACTCTTTTATGTGCTCTTCCGGTGTCAAAATTTGGATAATATTGCTTTCAACATTAATAGGCGTACCTGAGATATAATGCTTTATCTGTTGCCCATTGACAACCTTCGGGTTAGTACCTTCGGAATTATTTATTTTGATGGCTCCAGACCGGTAAACCTCCTCGATGACATATGGGCCTTCCCATTTTGAGAGGAGCTTCCCTGCAAAAAGATCTAAAAAGAGAGTTGTACAAAAGAACATATTCTCCGACTTTAAACTCACGCTTTTGGATTCTTTTGTCATGCCATCTTTTAACCTTTTCTTTGAATAATTTTGCATTTTCATAAGCTTGGGTTCTCCAATCATCTAATGAGCTAATATCAAATAACCTCTTTTGACCGGCAAGTTTGAAATCATAATTGAGTTCTTTAACTGCCCAATATGCTTTATGCTCTAACTCAAGAGGCAAATGACAAGCTTTTCCATAGACCATTTTATAAGGAGACATACCCATAGGATTTGTATATGCTGTTCTATAGGCCCAAAGTGCATCATCTAATTTCTTAGACCAATTCTTCCTGGACCTATTAACAGTCTTTTGCAAAATTAATTTTATTTCTCTATTACTAAGTTCGACTTGACCACTAGACTGAGGATGATAGGGTGATGCAATTCTATGGTTAACATCATACTTAGCAAGCATCTTACGGAAAGCACCATGAATAAAGTGTGAACCACCATCAGTCATTAAATATCCAGGGACTCCAAACCTTGGGAAAATAACTTCCTTAAGCATTTTAATAGAGGTGTTGTGATCAACACTACTGGTTGGAATAGCTTCTACCCATTTAGTAACATAATCAACAGCAACCAAAATATGTGTATACCCATTAGAGGAAGGAAAAGGTCCCATGTAATAAAATCCCCAAACATCAAACGGTTTAACAGTAAGTGAATAATTCATAGGCATTTCTTGACGCTTACCGATATTACCTATTCTTTGGCATTCATCACAAGATGAGACATACTTACGGGCATCCTTGAAGAGAGTAGGCCAATAAAATCCATATTGCAATACCTTATGAGCAGTTCTATCTCCAGCATGATGCCCTCCATAAGCCTCGGAGTGACATTTCCGTAGGATTTGTCCTTGTTCATGCTCAGGTACACAACATCTAATAATACCATCTACTCCTTCTTTATAAAGACGTGGGTCATCCCAAAAGTAATGTCTTAAATCATAGAAGATTTTTTTCTTTCGTTGGTATGTAAATCTAGGTGGTAAATATTTAGCAACAATGTAATTAGCATAGTCAGCATACCAAGGAGTACTATGAGAAACATTTATTGCAGCTAACTGCTCATCAGGAAAACTATCATCAATAGGTAGTGGGTCATCAAGCACATTTTCAAGCCTAGACAAGTTATCGGCTACGGGGTTCTCAGCTCCTTTTCTATCAATGATATGCAAATCAAATTCTTGTAACAAGAGAACCCAACGAATAAGTCTAGGTTTAGCATCTTTCTTTTCCATAAGATATTTAATAGCAACATGGTCTATGTGAATAGTTACTTTGGAATCAACAATATAAGGTCTAAATTTATCACAAGCAAACACCACTGCTAAGAATTCTTTTTTAGTAGTAGCATAATTTCTTTGAGCACTGTCTAGAGTTTTGCTAGCATAATGAATAACATTCAATTTCTTATCAACTCTTTGTCCTAGAACAACACCAACATCATAGTCACTAGCATCACACATAATTTCAAAAGGCAAGTTCCAATCAGGTGGTTGAACAATAGGTGCAGAAATTAAGGCTTTCTTGAGTGTTTCAAAGGCTTCAAGACAATCGTCATAAAAAACAAAAGGAATCTCCTTTTGCAAAAGATTAGTAAGAGGCCTAGAAATTTTAGAAAAGTCTTTGATAAATCTCCTATAGAAACCAGCATGGCCTAGGAAACTATGAATACCTTTGATGTCCTTGGGACATGGCATTTTCTCAATTGCATCAACCTTAGCTTGATCCACTTCAATACCTCTTTTAGAACTTTTATGACCCAAGACAATGCCTTCATTAACCATAAAGTGGCACTTCTCCCAATTCAAGTCAAGATTTGTTTCTTCACATCTCTGCAAAACTCGATCAAGATTGCTTAAACAATCATCAAAAGACTTCCCATAAACAGAAAAGTCATCCATGAAAACCTCAACAATCTTTTCACAAAAGTCAGAGAATATAGCCATCATACATCTTTGAAAGGTAGCAGGTGCATTACATAAACCAAAAGGCATACGTCTATAAGCATAGGTTCCAAAAGAACAAGTAAAAGTGGTCTTTCTTGATCAGGTTGAGATACAGGTATTTGTGAAAAGCCAGAGTATCCATCAAGGAAGCAAAAGTGTGTGTGCTTAGATAATCTTTCAAGCATTCGATCAATAAAAGGCAAAGGGTAATGATCTTTTCTAGTAGCTTTATTTAATTTTCTAAAATCAATTACCATTCTATAGCCTGTAACAATTCTTTGTGGAATAAGTTCATTCTTATCATTAGGAACAACAGTAATACCTCCTTTCTTAGGCACATAATGAACAGGACTTACCCATCTACTATCAGCTATAGGATAGATTATACCTGCTTCAAGAAGTTTTAATATTTCCGTTCTTACCACTTCTTTCATCTTCGGATTCAACCAACTTTGGTGATCAACAACTGGTTTAGCATCAGGTTCCATATTAATTTTGTGCTGACATAGAGTGGGACTAATTCCCTTTAAATCATCAAGAGTATATCCAATAGCAGCTCAGTGCTTCCTTAGAACTTTCAATAATCTTTCTTCTTCATGTTAGGAAAGGTTAGCACTAATAATAACAGGATATATTTTCTTTTCATCAAGATAATCATATTTCAAAGTGTCTGGCAATTGTTTTAATTCAAACACAGTATCACCTTTAGGTGGAGGAGGAACTCCGAGAGTTTCAATAGGAAAATTGTGTTTAAGCAGAGGACGTTGTTCAAACAAAATCTTATCTATTTCATTTCTTTCAGCATATGTAAATCATTTTCATGGTCTAACAAATATTGTTCTAAAGGATCAGTAGGTGGCACAACAATAGAAGCAAGACCAATTAATTCATCCTTATTAGGTAATTCTTTTTCATGATGATTTCTACTAAACTTGGAAAAATTAAACTCATGAGACTCATCACCAAAGCTAACACCAACAGTTTGTTTCTTGCAATCTATCTTAGCATTAACTGTGTTCAAGAAAGGTCTACCAAAGATAATGGGACAGAAGTCATCTTGTGGGGAACCAAGAACAAGAAAATTAGTGGGGTATTTTATTGTATTTTATTTTCCCACACAAGACTTCAACATCTCTAATAATCCCACACGGTGATATGGTGTCTCTATTGGCAAGTTAAATAGTAACATCTATGTCTTCTATCTCTGCAGGTGCTATGTCTTTCTTTATTTCTTGATATAAAGTGTAAGGAATAGCACTCACACTAGCACCCATGTCACATGAACCATGATAACAGTGATCTCCTATTTTAACTGGAATGACAGCCATGCCAACAACTGGTCTATGTTTATCCCTTTTATCGGGTTTATCAATTCTAGCAGCTTCTGCACAGAAGTAAATAACATGCCCATCTATATCTTCTTACAAGAGATCTTTAACCATAGCAACATTAGGTTCTACTCTAATTTGTTCATCTGGTTTAGGTGTTCTAACATAGCGTTTGTTAACCACAGTTGAAACTATAGCATGTTCCTTTATCCTAACAGGAAAAGTGTGGTTCTCAATATAAGCAGTAGGAACAACTGGATCAACATTATAGAGTATAGTTTCTTCTTTAACTAGCACCGGTTATTTAATTTCTTCTTTAATAGGTGGGTGATATTTAAACCACCTCTCTTTAGGGAGTTCAACATGAGTAGCAAATGATTCACAAAAGGAGGCTACTATCTCAGAGTCAAGTCCATATTTAGTGCTAAACTTTTGAAAAGCATCGGTATCCATAAAAGATTTAACACAATCATACTTAAGCTTAATACCTGACTCTTTACCTTCGTCGAGTTCCCAATCTTCAGAGTTGCGTTTAATTCTTTCCAAAAGATTCTGCCGGAATTCAACAGTTTTCTTCATAAAAGAACCAGCACAAGAAGTATCCACATGGTTTGATCATTACGAGAAAGCCGAGCATGAAAGTTCTGAATAATAATTTCATTTGAGAGCTCATGATTGGGGCATGAATATAACATTGACTTAAGCCTCCCCCAAGCTAGAGCGATACTTTCTCCTTCACGAGGCCAAAAATTATATATTTAACTCCAATCACGATGAACTAGATGCATAGGATAATTTTTTTGGTGGAACTCCAATTTTAAACGATTCCAATTCCATGATCCAATATCATCGCATAGCCTATACCATGCCAATGCTTTTCCCTTCAAAGATAAAGGGAAAACCTTTTTCATCACCTCATCTCCGGGTAAACCTGCAAGCTTGAACAATCCACAAATTTGTTCTACATATATCAAGTGCATATCAGGATGTTTGGTTCCATCTCCTGCATAAGGATTAGCTAGCAGTTGTTCAATCATACCCGAACATATTCAATATTTTCAGTAGGTGCAGTAGGTTGAGGGGTAGCTAATTGTGGTTCTGGATGAGGTGGAGATACCCCGAACAAACCCCTCAAAGGATTGTTTTCCATAGTAACAAGTGACAATAAATTTCAGCACGTAGTAATAATTTTTCCTTACCAAGAGCGCTTCACTCCCCGGCAACGGCGCCAGAAAATAGCCTTGTTGACCCACAAGTATAGGGGATCAATTGTAGCTCTTTTCAATAAGTAAGAGTGTCGAACCCAACGAGGAGAAGAAGGAAATGACAAGTAGTTTTCAGTAGGGTGATGTCTGCAAGTGCTGAAATTGTAAGTAGCGAGTAGTTTGATAGCAAGATAATTTATAACGAGCAAGTAACGATAATAGCAATAAGCATGCAGCAAGGTAGCCCAATCCTTTTTGAGGCAAAGGACAGGCCAAAACGGTCTCTTATGATAAGCAAAGCGTTCTTGAGGGTACACGGGAATTTCATCTAGTCACTTTCATCATGTTGGTTTAATTCGTGTTCGCTACATTGATAATTTGATATGTGGATGGACCGGTGCTTAGGTGCTGTTCTTACTTGAACAAACCTCCTACTTATGATTAACCCTCCCGCAAGCATCCGCAACTACAAGGAAAGTATTAAGAATAGATTCTAACCATAACATTAAACTCTAGGATCCAATCGGTCCCTTACGGAATAGCGCATAAACTGGGGTTTAAGCTTCTGTCACTCTCGCAACCCATCATCTAATTGCTACTCCACAATGCATTCCCTTAGGCCCAATTATGGTGAAGTGTCATGTAGTCGACGTTCACATGACACCACTAAGGGAATCACAACATACATACTATCAAAATATCAAACACATATCAAATTCACATGATTACTTGCAACATGATTTATCCCCTGACCTCAAGAACAAAGGTAACTACTCACAAATGATAAACATGCTCATGATCAGAGGAGTATTAAATAGCATCATGGATCTGAACTTATAATCTTCCACCAAATAAACCATATAGTAATCAACTACAAGATGTAATCAACACTACTAGTCACCCCCTAGCACCAATCTATAGTTCCAGTAACAAGACTGAATACAAGAGATGAACTAGGGTTTGAGATGAGATGGTGCTGTTGAAGATGTTGATGGAGATTTCCCTCCCCATGATGGGAGAGTTGTTGGTGATGATGATGACGATGATTTCCCCCTCCGGGAGGGAAGTTCCCCCGGCAGAATCGCTCCGCCAGAGGGCAAAAGTGCTCCTGCCCAAGTTCCGCCTCGAGACGGCGGTTCTCCGTCCCGAAAGCCTTCTCCTTATTTTTTCTAGGTCAAAATGACTTATACCAGAAGATGGGCACCAGAGGTGGGCCGAGGAGGCCACAACCCACCAGGGTGCGCCTGGGGGCCTGGCGCGCCCAGGTGTGTTGTGCCCACCTGGTGGCCCCCCTCTGGTGGTTATTGGCTCCAATATTTCTTAAATAATCCATAAAAAAATTCCATGAAGTATCATCTCATTTGGAGTTGTGCAGAATAAGTGGTCTGACGTAGCTTCTTCAAGTCCAGATTTCCAGCTGCCGGAATTCTCCCTCTTGGTGTGTACCTTGCAAATTATGAGAGAAAAGGCATTAGAATTACTCCAAAAAGCATTATTATGGATCAAAACATTATAAATAGCAGTAAGAAGACATGATGCAAAATGGACATATCATTCATTTTCAGGCAGGTATGAAACTGTGAACGCCATGTTATTATGCATCGTAAAGCCTTGACAGCAGTGTAGGTGTTCTTTGTGTTGTTCATGTTGAGGGCATTGATGATGAGTTGCGAGAGTGTCTGGATTGGCTGGGGAATCTGGCTATTTATGCTTCTTAATTTTCATATTTGTATTGGAACTATTTACTAAATTGTATCCCAACCCAAGTTTAGTATCCTTTTGATAATATATTAGTTACACATCTCACCTATGTCAGTTCGTTGTTGTCCAAGACAAAATGTTTTTATTTGAACACCATAAATACTTATCGGCATAACAAAACGCAACTAATGCATACTGATAATAAGCATTAATCTGTACTTTTGATTTTAAGATCTGAGTCAATCTAAATTGCTCAGTTGATAGCTCTGTACTATACTTTTCTGTAAAAAATATATGAATTAGGACTCCATCGCTGTGATTTGTCGAAGCAACTAAGTTGTTGTTTCTCATCATGTGGCTGGGACCTGGGAGCTTTTCTTGAGCCTTTGTTTGCTTTATGACATTGAGCTCTTCAAAAGGCGGCGAGAAGTATTTTGAGATCTTCCTCCTGAAAAACATCTTGTTAGAACTTAGAACATGCCCAAATTAGTTTTTGTGTGCGTGGTGTTCGTGCTGCTCAAGGTGTGCGTGTGTGCTAGATGTGTGGTGTGAGCCTACGCCAATATCAGACCTTGCAACAGCCTTCCTGGCTACAAGACAATATGATGATGTGAACCTTGTGACAATCCGTGAAAATACTGAACGAGAGTATAGTGGCCCTGAGCATCAGGTGTGGTGTATTCATTCCTAAAGATAATCTTGTTTCCACTGTTCTTGTTAGTCATGGCACGGTTCTTTTTCTTCTGGTTGTGTGGAGTGTTACTTGTTACCCGCCAAACAAGTTTGAGAGTGGCAGAGTATACTTCCCATTATGCCAAAACCAATGACATGGAGAGGGTCTCTGCGATACATAAAGCTCATATCATTGAGGAAAATAGACGGACTTTTACTCCAGGTTTGATGACTAACCCTAACAGCCAATTGTGATTCTTTGTTGGTGAAATGATCTGCCCAGATAATCATATAATGATAATTATTGTGCTGGGTTATTATTACTGGGTTTTCATGGTAGTGAGTGCTGAGTAGATACTATGCTAAACTTAATTAAATAGCTATGAGTAATTAGATCAGTGACTACTACTATGTAAATTGTAGTTCAAAGGATACTTAGTCACTACTATGTAAATTTTAGTTCAACGGATACTCCATCTGTAAATGTGTCAAAACTTTCCTTTGAAATTAATTTCCTAAAATTTGAAAGCATTTCATTTGTGAAGCATAGATCAATTGCTATATATCCATTTTTGTACAAGTGAATCATAGTCAGTTTATTCCCCTGCTATATCTGAGCTACTCATGTGCTAAATCAAGTTATGTGCATAGTATTCTGTATATGCTGTCATACAAATATGTTAACAAGTATGGCATCATGATTAGTGCACCCAGTTCCGCCTAAGAGACGCACCAAGGGTGCGTCCCAGCCACTGAAGAACACAATTGACTAAAGCGCTGAACCAAAAGCACAGTAAGAAGGCTGAAAACCTTCAAAGAAAAATGGTGAAACCAAGCACCATGGTATCTATTTATGTTTTGTTTGATGTGTAATGATGCAGCAACAAGACTTGTTGGTCAAATATTACAAACTTTTTATGAGATCCAAGCCCATATGTGTTCATGATTTCTGCATCATTAATGATCTTATTTACAGAATCTTTGTAGTCGAGTCATATTATGATTGGCTTAGGATGAAATTTACTTTTGTGCATTTCGTAGAAAAGTGAGCTAATTTTATTAGGAGATGCCTTTTATGGATAAAAAATGTTCCTATCTTGTAAAACGATGACAATATGTTTCTCAGTTACTTCCAAGCCTAAATTTTCCTCTTGATTTCTTTTTCCTCCATACAGGATACTTTATCTATAGGTTTGGTCATGGCGTCAACTGCCTATCTTGACGACATTGATGCTGAAGTTATCGACCCTTCAAAGAATGAGATGTTAGATGCCGCAGAACTTGTCGGAGATGTTATCGAGCATTTACTGAAACCAAATGTCATAGTTTCTAGCAATGTGTGTGAGCTATTGAAATGCCCTGTGTGTTAAGTTCCCATGTATCCTCAACTTCATTAGGTAGGCCTTCTTGCTGAACTAATCTCATTTAACTATAGCATCTTGGTTGTGCTATACAGGAACACATGTTATTCTTACATATGTACATGCATGTCTCTGCTGAAACTCTTCATGACAGTGCTTCTGTCTGCTTAAAGGGGAGGCATCATGAAACAGAGCTACTGGACCAATCACTATGAACCAATGCTCTTGGAAAAGACAGATTCTATAACAGTAAGTGTTTTAAGTTCCTCTGTTTTGATTTGTGGTAACGCCTTCTTCGTATTGTTGTAAGTCAAAATGACGCGCCCTCCTTAACAGGCTGTGGATCAATACAATCATCTTTTGGCAAGCCAACTTGAAACTTAGCAAGAGGTGCAGTCCTATTTCCTTTTTCCTATTTCCATTGTGTTGTTTTAGAGTTTCTAGTTTTTTTGGATAAATTTGTTAGTTATTATGTAGTGTCTCTGATGCATTTATATGAGTGTGTTTGTTCATATTCATAGTCTTACGATGCTCTTTTGTCATACCCTAAGAAAGAAAGGGAACATCACGTTTCTGTTGTTGTGGATAAAACTATAAATGATAAGCTTAAAGAGATGCAACTTAACCTTGAAAATACAATGTTGGAGAAAAAGGAAGTTGCTAAAATGAGCCTATTCAAATCACATATCTTTCCATTATAAAGTACAACCAGCTTGGCTGTTGGTGTAACTGATATCACTTTTGATCACAAAGATACCTTTTAAGAACTCTGTAATCGGTACAAAACAGAGAGCGCGTGGTAGACGTAGTATGGTAGGGGTAACCATCAAAGAAATGAAAAATAATAATTTAGCACAATCCCAGAATTAGTTAGGTGTTGTTTTCACAGTGGATTGTCAGGCAACACAAGGAGGGCCTACCTGTGCGACATCATTCACACATTTTTTTCTTTTGCATTCGCTAACGCCGTCTTAACTGGTTGTATGTATTCAACACAACTGGAAAGAAACCACCACGTATGGTGCAATATGTGTTAAAAGGGTACTACCTTAATAGGCACGAATTAGAATGCTGACTGCTCGTACCTATAAACGTATTGTCTGCAGCAGAGGACGATGATCTAGGTACAGAATTCAAAGCACCTAAATAGGTGATTTACACATAAGTTCACACCGCACATAATGTAATATTCTAAGAAAAAGAATTATGATCATGGCAAACCGTAATGCACTTCGAAACAAGGCGAGACATGCTGCTACTCTCTTACGATGTTGAGAAATAGATTGACCACATGCAGCAGCACGACCCACAGAGGGATTAGAATTCATGTTCCTTGTTTCTTGACACGTACCAGAAACAATATCACAAACGGCACAAGGGAAAGAAGTGCGTATAAACATACGCAATCCAAGCACGAGTAGATAAAAGAAAGTGCAAAGCACACCTCACTCGCGGAGTCGATCTCCTGAGCAGATCAAATTACGAGCCAAACTCGATTATGAATTGATCACAGCAATTTTTGAGAAAAAAAGAGTGTAATGTAAGCCAATCATACGGGTTAATTTTAAGAGCAAACACATGATGAGAAGTAGATGTTATATTCAGTAACATTGAGTTTCTTATGAAATCTGTTATGATCATGTGATATTCATTATGAAGTCAGAGACTTTGTAATGAACTTGTTATTTTGGTTTAACAAAATATTTGAACTGTTCTATGTTATTATATATGTGTTTGTTTGCTTATAGCCCTATAATGGTCTTTATTATTTTCTGTCATGTTGTACTCATGCTTATTATATAAGCAAGTTTCTGTGAGATGTAATGTAGGATATGCAAATTCTCAGTTTAGCATGAGTTTTAATTATGAATGTGCCCATGGCTACTCACAACATCCAATCTGAAGCCATGAATGCATCTGAAGTCGGTTGAAGGTATGAGATCTGCAAGTACCCCGCTTCGTAAATTTGAAAGATAAAGATAATCTTTGTTACCACCGTTCTCCTTGAAGCAGGATTTAATCCTGATTGGGGTAATTCTGCTATGTATAGGGGTGATGCTGTTGAGATCAAAACATGGTGGCAAGCTGAAAGATTGGATGCTTAAGGATTTAGCTAAAGGTGAAGTTATTGGAAGAACTACAAGGTACATACTGCTCAAGTGTGAAGCTTAAATTTTTTTCTGTTGGAGATAGTCATCATGCTTGCTCACGTTAGAACTACATATGTGTGCAGGGGGAAAATAAAAGAAAAAGGACAACTAATTTTTTAACTAAACATATTTCTTGCCTTTTTGAAGTTCCATCTCCACCTTGTTATCTGCACTTTTTCTTGTCCATGCAAATCTAGCAAATGATGTGGTACACTATACTTATGTGCTGCTTGTTGACTTAATAGCAGCCCTGATCATCCATGCTTAATAATGAGTATTGATGGGACTTTATTTAGCTTTCCAACATAAGTTTACAGAACTGAAGTTTTATAGTTTATTAGGTAGATCTCTCACTGCGCTCAGCAAAGGTAATGAAGTCATATCACTTAGCTTTCTAGCAAGTGGGTCATACGAACCAATTTATGTTCTGCTCTCTTGCATTTGGATGCCCACGTTCATATTAATCTGATCTCTATTGCAGGTTCCACAGAAGCACCGAACTTGTTGATTTTGTAGCCTCCTCGCAGCAGGGCCACGGGAGTAACGTCGGTTGGATCCAGGAGGAGCACCAGTTTGGGAACTGCTGCGGGCAGGTATGCCTCTCTTCCTCCCCGTCATCTCGATCCACTGCATCTCGACGACGATGATGAATACTAGCCCGTGATCTGAGACAGTGGATGCAATAGATTGAGGTGAAGACCAGACACTCCATCACGATCACTATTTTTTTCATTCTTTTTGAGGAGATGATTTTAGTACTCTTTATCGATGTGATTTTAGAACCAAGATGCATGTGTTCCTCATTCCATCAAGTGTGTAATGAACTTTCAACTTTGTTCTTGTTCCTGATGATCTGAAATCCCCGGTTTATCTTGGCTCCCTACTGCTTAATGTTGGGGAACGTAGTAATTTCAAAAAAATTCCTACGCACACACACAGGATCATGGTGATGCATAGCAATGAGAGGGGAGAGTGTTGTCCACGTACCTTCGTAGACCCAAAGCGGAAGCGTTAGCACAACACGGTTGATGTAGTCGTACGTCTTCACGATCCGACCGATCAAGTACCGAACGCACGACACCTCCGAGTTCTGCACACGTTCAACTCGATGATGTCCCTCGAACTCCGATCCAGCCGAGCTTTGAGGGAGAGTTCCTTCAGCACGACGGCGTGGTGACGATGATGATGTTCTACCGACGCAGGGCTTTGCCTAAGCACCGCTTCGATATTATCGAGGTGGACTATGGTGGAGAGGGGCACCGCACACGGCTAAAAGATCAAAGAGATCAATTGTTGTGTCTATGGGGTGACCCTCTCCTCCATATATAAAGGGGGGAGGAGAGGGCCACCAAGGGGAGTAGGCGCGCCCAAGGGGGGAGTCCTACTCCCACCGGGAGTAGGACTCCTCCTTTTCCTATTTGGAGAGGGAGAGGGAAGGAAGAGAAAGGAGGGAGGAAGGAAAGGGGGGTCGGCCCCCTTCCCAATTCGGATTGGGCTTGGAGGGGGGTGCCCCCTCCCTTGCTCCTTTCCCCTCCTTTCCACTAAAGCCCATTCAGGCCCATATACCTCCCGGGGGGTTCCGATAACCTCCTGCAGCTCCGGTATTATCCCGATCTCACCCGGAACCATTCCGGTATCCAAATATAGTCGTCCAATATATCGATCTTTACGTCTCGACTATTTCAAGACTCCTCGTCATGTCCGTGATCACATTCGGTACTCCGAACAACCTTCGGTACATCAAAACTCATAAACTCATAATATAACCGTCATCGAACTTTAAGCGTGCGGACCCTACGGGTTCGAGAACTATGTAGACATGACCGAGACACGTCTCCGGTCAATAACCAATAGCGGAACCTGGATGCTCATATTGGCTCCCACATATTCTACGAAGATCTTTATCGGTCAAACCGCATAACAACATACGTTGTTCCCTTTGTCATCGGTATGTTACTTGCCCGAGATTCGATCGTCGGTATCTAAATACCTAGTTCAATCTCGTTACCGGCAAGTCTCTTTACTCGTTCCATAATACATCATCCCGCAACTAACTCATTAGTTGCAATGCTTGCAAGGCTTAAGTGATGTGCATTACCGAGTGGGCCCAGAGATACCTCCCCGACAATCGGAGTAACAAATCCTAATCTCGAAATACGCCAACCCAACAAGTACCTTCGGAGACACCTGTAGAGCACCTTTATAATCACGCAGCTACATTGTTACGTTTGGTAGCACACAAAGTGTTCCTCTGGTAAATGGGAGTTGCATAATCTCATAGTCATAGGAACATGTATAAGTCATGAAGAAAGCAATAGCAACATACTAAACGATCGAGTGCTAAGCTAACGGAATGGGTCAAGTCAATCACATCATTCTCCTAATGATGTGATCCCGTTAATCAAATGACAACTCATGTCTATGGTTAGGAAACTTAACCATCTTTGATTAACGAGCTAGTCAAGTAGAGGCATACTAGTGACACTTTGTTTGTCTATATATTCACACATGTATTATATTTTCGGTTAATACAATTCTAGCATGAATAATAAACATTTATCATGAAATAAGTAAATAAATAATAACTTTATTATTGCCTCTAGGGCATATTTCCTTCAGTCTTCCACTTGCACTAGAGTCAATAATCTAGTTCACATCGCCATGTGATTTAACATCAATAGTTCACATCTTTATGTGATTAGTTCACATCTCCATGTGACTAACACCCAAAGGGTTTACCAGAGTCAAAAATCTAGTTCACATCGCTATGTGATTAACACCCAAAGAGTGATCATGTTCTGCTAGTGAGAGAAATTTTAGTCAACGGGTCTGCCAAATTCAGATCCGTATGTATTATGCAAATTTCTATGTCTACAATGCTCTGCACGGAGCTACTCTAGCTAATTGCTCCCACTTTTAATATGTATCTAGATCGAGACTTAGAGTCATCCAGATCGGTGTCAAAGCTTGCATCGATGTAACTCTTTACGACGAACCTTTTGTCACCTCCATAATCGAGAAACATATCCTTATTCCACTAAGGATAATTTTGACCGCTGTCCAGTGATCTACTCCTAGATTACTATTGTACTCCCTTGCCAAACTCAGTGTAGGGTATACAATAGATCTGGTACACAGCATGGCATACTTTATAGAACCTATGGCTGAGGCATAGGGAATGACTTTTATTCCTTTCTATCTTCTGCCGTGGTCGGGCTTTGAGTCTTACTCAATTTCACACCTTGTAACACAGGCAAGAACTCTTTCTTTGACTGTTCCATTTTGAACTATTTCAAAAACTTGTCAAGGTATGTACTCATTGAAAAAAACTTATCAAGCGTCTTGATCTATCTCTATAGATTTTGATGCTCAATATGTAAGCAGCTTCACCGAGGTCTTTCTTTGAAAAACTCCTTTCAAACACTCCTTTATGCTTTGTAGAATAATTCTACATTATTTCCGATCAACAATATGTCATTCACATATACTTATCAGAAATGCTATAGTGCTCCCACTCACTTTCTTGTAAATACAGGCTTCACCGCAAGTCTGTATAAAACTATATGCTTTGATCAACTTATCAAAGCGTATATTCCAACTCCGAGATGCTTGCACCACTCCATAGATGGATCGCTGGAGCTTGCATATTTTGTTAGCACCTTTAGGATTGACAAAACTTTCTGGTTGCATCATATACAACTCTTCTTTAATAAATCCATTAAGGAATGCAGTTTTGTTTATCCATTTGCCAGATTTCATAAAATGCGGCAATTGCTAACATGATTCGGACAGACTTAAGCATAGATATGAGTGAGAAACTCTCATCGTAGTCAACACCTTGAATTTGTCGAAAACCTTTTGCGACAATTCTAGCTTTGTAGATAGTAACACTACTATCAGCATCCGTCTTCCTCTTGAAGATCCATTTAATCTCAATGGCTCGTTGATCATTGGGCAAGTCAATCAAAGTCCATACTTTGTTCTCATACATGGATCCCATCTCAGATTTCATGGCCTCAAGACATTTTGCGGAATCTGGGCTCATCATCGCTTCCTCATAATACGTAGGTTCGTCATGGTCAAGTAACATGACCTCCAGAACAGGATTACCGTACCACTCTGGTGCAGATCTCACTCTGGTTTACCTACGAGGTTCGGTAGTAACTTGATCTGAAGTTACATGATCATCATCATTAGCTTCCTCACTAACTGGTGTAGGAGTCACATGAACAGATTTCTGTGATGAACTACTTTCCAATAAGGGAGCAGGTACAGTTACCTCATCAAGTTCTACTTTCCTCCCATTCACTTCTTTCGAGAGAAACTCCTTCTCTAAAAAGGATCCATTCTTAGCAACGAATGTCTTGCCTTCGGATCTATGATAAAAGGTGTACCCAACTGTCTCCTTTGGGTATCCTATGAAGACACATTTCTCCGATTTGGGTTTGAGCTTATCAGGATGAAACTTTTTCACATAAGCATCACAACCCCAAACTTTAAGAAACGACAGCTTAGGTTTCTTGCTAAACCATAGTTCATACTGTGTCGTCTCAACGGATTTTGACGGTGCCCTATTTAACGCGAATGCAGCTGTCTCTAATGCATAACCCCAAAACGATAGTGGTAAATCGGTAAGAGACATCATAGATTGCACTATATCCAATAAAGTACGGTTATGACGTTCGGACACACCATTATGCTGTGGTGTTCCAGGTGGCATGAGTTTGTGAAACTATTCCACATTGTTTTAACTGAAGACCAAACTCATAACTCAAATACTCGTCTCCGCGATCAAATTGCAGAAAACTTTATTTTCTTGTTACGATGATTTTCCACTTCACTCTGAAATTCTATGAACTTTTCAAATGTTTCAGACTTATGTATCATCAAGTAGATATACCCATATCTGCTCAAATCATCTGTGAAGGTCAGAAAATAACGATACCCGCCGCGAGCCTCAATATTCATCGTACCACATACATCAGTATGTATGATTTCCAACAAATCTGTTGCTCGCTCCATTGTTCTGGAGAACGGAGTTTTAGTCATCTTGCCCATGAGGCATGGTTCACAAGTATCAAGTGATTCATAATCAAATGATTCCAAAAACCCATCAGCATGGATTTTCTTCATGCGCTTTACACCAATATGACCTAAACGGCAGTGCCACAAATAAGTTACACTATCATTATTAACTTTGCATCTTTTTCGCTTCAATATTATGAATATGTGTATCACTACGATCGAGATTCAATAAACCATTCATCTTGGGTGTATGACCATTGAAGGTTTTATTCATGTAAACAGAACAACAATTATTCTCTGAATTTAAATGAATAACCGTATTGCTATAAACATGATCAAATCTATTCATGCTTAATGCAAACACCAAATAACATTTATTTAGGTTCAACACTAATCCCGAAAGTATAGGGAGTGTACGATGATGATCATATCAATCTTGGAACTGCTTCCAACACACATCGTCACTTCACCCTTAACTAGTTTATGTTCATTCTGCAACTCCCGTTTCGAGTTACTACTCTTAGCAACTGAACCAGTATCAAATACCAAGGGGTTGCTACGAACACTAGTAAAATACACATCAATAATCTGTATATCAAATATACCTTTGTTAACTTTGCATCCTTCTTATCCGCCAAATACTTGGGGCAGTTCCGCTTCCAGTGACCAGTCCCTTTGCAGTAGAAGCACTCAGTTTCAGGCTTAGGTCCAGACTTGGGCTTCTTCACTTGAGAAGCAACTTGCTTGCCGTTCTTCATGAAGTTCCCCTTCTATCCCTTTGCCCTTTTCTTGAAACTAGTGGTCTTCTTAACCATCAACACTTGGTGTTTTTCTTAATTTCTACCTTCACCGATTTTAGCATGACGAAGAGCTTGGGAATTGTTTTCGTCATCCCTTGCATATTATAGTTCATCACGAAGTTCTACTAACTTGGTGATGGTGACTAGAGAATTCTGTCAATCACTATTTTATCTGGAAGATTAAATCCCACTTGATTCAAGCGATTGTAGTACCCAGACAATCTGAGCACATGCTCACTGCTTGAGCTATTCTCCTCCATCTTTTAGCTATGGAACTTGTTGGAGACTTCATATCTCTCAACTCGGGTATTTGCTTGAAATATTAGCTTCAACTCCTGGAACATCTCATATGGTCCATGATGTTCAAAACGTCTTTGAAGTCCCGATTCTAAGCGGTTTAAGCATGGTGCACTAAACTATCAAGTAGTCATCATATTGAGCTAGCCAAACGTTCATAACGTCTGCATCTGCTCCTGCAATAGGTCTGTCACCTAGCGGTGCATCAAGGACATAATTCTTATGTGCAGCAATGAGGATAATCCTCAGATCACGGATCCAATCCACATCATTGCTACTAACATCTTTCAACTCAGTTTTCTCTAGGAACATATCAAAATAAAACAGGGGAGCTAAATGTGAGCTATTGATCTACAACATAGATATGCTAATACTACTAGGACTAAGTTCATGATAAATTTAAGTTCAATTAATCATATTACTTCGGAACTCCCACTTAGATAGACATCCCTCTAATCATCTAAGTGATCACATGATCCAAATCAACTAAACCATAACCGATCATCACGTGAAATGGAGTAGTTTTCAATGGTGAACATCACTATGTTGATCATATCTACTATATGATTCATGCTTGACCTTTCGGTCTCAGTGTTCCGAGGCCATATCTGCATATGCTATGCTCGTCAAGTTTAACCTGAGTATTCTGCGTGTGCAAAACTGGCTTGCACCCGTTGTAGATGGACATAGAACTTATCACACCCGATCATCACGTGGTGTCTGGGCACGACGAACTTTGGCAACGGTGCATACTCAGGGAGAACACTTTTATCTTGAAATTTAGTGAGAGATCATCTTATAATGCTACCGTCAATCAAAGCAAAATAAGATGCATAAAAAGATAAACATCACATGCAATCAATATAAGTGATATGATATGGCCATCATCATCTTGTGCTTGTGATCTCCATCTCCGAAGCACCGTCATGATCACCATCGTCACCGGCGCGACACCTTGATCTCCATCGTAGCATCGTTGTCGTCTCGCCAACTATTGCTTCTACGACTATCGCTACCGCTTAGTGATAAAGTAAAGCAATTACAGGGCGATTGCATTGCATACAATAAAGCAACAACCATATGGCTCCTACTAGTTGCCGATAACTCGGTTACAAAACATGATCATCTCATACAATAAAATATAGCATCATGCCTTGACCATATCACATCACAACATGCCCGGCAAAAACAAGTTAGACGTCCTCTACTTTGTTGTTGCAAGTTTTTACGTGGCTGCTACGGGCTGAGCAAGAACCGTTCTTACCTACGCATCAAAACCACAACGATAGTTCGTCAAGTTAGTGTTGTTTTAACCTTCTCAAGGACCGGGCGTAGCCACTCTCGGTTCAACTAAAGTTGGAGAAACTGACACCCGCCAGCCACCTGTGTGCAAAGCACGTCGGTAGAACCAGTCTCGCGTAAGCGTACGCGTAATGTCGGTCCGGACCGCTTCATCCAACAATACCGCCGAATCAAAGTGTGACATGCTGGTAAGCAGTATGACTTGTATCGCCCACAACTCACTTGTGTTCTACTCGTGCATATAACATCAACGCATAAAACCTGGCTCGGATGCGACTGTTGGGGAACCTAGTAATTTCAAAAAAATTCCTACGCACACACACAGGATCATGGTGATGCATAGAAATGAGAGGGGAGAGTGTTGCCCACGTACCCTCATAGACCAAAAGCGGAAGCGTTAGCACAATGCGGTTGATGTCGTCATACGTCTTCACGATCCGACCGATCAAGTACCGAACGCACGGCACCTCCGAGTTTTGCACACGTTCAACTCGATGACGTCCCTCGAACTCCGATCCAGCCGAGCTTTGAGGGAGAGTTCCGCCAGCACGATGGCGTGGTGACGATGATGATGTTCTACCGACGCAGGGCTTCGCCTAAGCACCGCTACGATATTATCGAGGTGGACTATGGTGGAGAGGGGCACCGCACACGGCTAAAAGATCAAAGAGATCAATTGTTGTGTCTATGGGGTGCCCCTCTCCTCCGTATATAAAGGGTGGAGGAGAGGGCCGGCCAAGGGGAGGAGGCGCGCCCAAGGGGGGAGTCCTACTCCCACCACCGGGAGTAGGACTCCTCCTTTTCCTATTTGGAGAGGGAGAGGGAAGGAAGAGGAAGGAGGGAGGAAGGAAAGGGGGGGCGGCCCCCTTCCCAATTCGGATTGGGCTCGGGGGGGGGGCGCCCCCTCCCTTGCTCCTTTCCCCTCCTTTCCACTAAAGCCCATTAAGGCCCATATACCTCCCGGGGGGTTCCGATAACCTCCCGGAGCTCCGGTATTATCCCGATCTCACCCGGAACCATTCCGGTATCCAAATATAGTCGTCCAATATATCGATCTTTATTTCTCGACTATTTCGAGACTCCTCGTCATGTCCGTGATCACATCCGGGACTCCGAACAACCTTCGGTACATCAAAACTCATAAACTCATAATATAACCGTCATCGAACTTTAAGCATGCGGACCCTACGGGTTCGAGAACTATGTAGACATGACCGAGACACGTCTCCGGTCAATAACCAATAGCGGAACCTGGATGCTCATATTGGCTCCCACATATTCTACGAAGATCTTTATCGGTCAAACCGCATAACAACATACGTTGTTCCCTTTGTTATCGGTATGTTACTTGCCCGAGATTCGATCGTCGGTATCTCAATACCTAGTTCAATCTCGTTACCGGCAAGTCTATTTACAAGTTCCGTAATACATCATCCTGCAACTAACTCATTAATTGCAATGCTTGCAAGGCTTAAGTAATGTGCATTACCGAGTGGGCCCAGAGATACCTCTCCGACAATCGGAGTGACAAATCCTAATCTCGAAATACGCCAACCAAACAAGTACCGTCGGAGACACCTGTAGAGCACCTTTATAATCACCCAGTTACGTTGTGATGTTTGGTAGCACACAAAGTGTTCCTCCGGTAAACGGAAGTTGCATAATCTCATTGTCATAGGAACATGTATAAGTCATGAAGAAAGCAATAGCAACATACTAAACGATCGAGTGCTAAGCTAACGGAATGGGTCAAGTCAATCACATCATTCTCCTAATAATGTGATCCCGTTAATCAAATGAAAACTCATGTCTATGGTTAGGAAACTTAACCATCTTTGATTAACGAGCTAGTCAAGTAGAGGCATACTAGTGACACTCTGTTTGTCTATATATTCACACATGTATTATGTTTCCGGTTAATACAATTCTAGCATGAATAATAAACATTTATCATGAAATAAGGAAATAAATAATAACTTTATTATTGCCTCTAGGGCATATTTCCTTCACTTAATATGCCTATGATGCAATAACACTAGATGGTATAAGAAGGAAAGTGGAAGAGGCGCTGAAATCCCTGGTTTATCCTTGTCCTCTACTGCTTAATATGTCAATGATGCAGTAACACTACATAGTATAAGAAGGAAAGTGGAAGGGGCTCATCCCACCTGGCACCACCCCAACTTCCTCTAGGCGGCGCGACCGGGTGGCGCCCCAACCGCTAGTGTGATATCAAACAACTGCGAAGATGCTCGCTTGTGGCTATTCTTGTTATTCGAGACTACCAGTCAGCATGATCGAGCATGTATATTAGTGACTTTATGGTCCATTTGGTGGGCTAGGAGGAGAGCCATTCATGACAATGAGTTCCAAAGTGCGATGACAACTTGGTGCTTCATCAACAGATATCTTGAAGACCTTGAGATCGCTAGTGCTCGACAACCTAATGCTCTCAATGCTCGGCCAGCTCAATATGCCCGCGGATGGTTATCTCCAGCAGGGTCGACAGCGAAATTTAATGTGGATGGTGGTATTTCTCACCATGGTGCAGCAACAGTGATATGTAGAGACAGTTCCGACTGTTTAATAGGAGCATCGGTTGTTGTGTTTGATGGTCGCATTGATGCATCATCTCTGGAGGCGCATGCTTGCAATGAAGTACTAGCTCTAGCTAAGGATCTAAACATCCACTGTTCAGTAATTGCGTCGGACTGCCTCGAGTTTGTGACGAACACCAACAAAGGAGCAACGTTAGTTTATGCAACAGACCAACAGTATTAGCTGAAAATCAAGCTTAGATGTCTCTTTCTTGTTTTAGCATAGGGAATGTAACTACGAAGCTCATTCTTTAGTTAAAGCAGCAGTTTCGCTGCCAGTTGGTCGCCATTTGTGGCTAGGGTTATTACCATACATTATCTCTATTCCAAACATTGTTCGGTTTGAATAAAGACCCTAATTCACTTAAAAAAAGTTATTTTCTAGTATTTATTGGGGTTTCTTTTCCTTTTTTTTTGCCTTTTCACTTCAAAAATGTCCACGAATCCCAAATTCGAAAAAAATGTTTGGGATTTAAAAAAATCTGAAATGTTCACATATTCGAAAAATGTCCATGATTTTAGAAGATGTGCTTGTTTTGTTTTTAAACTCATGAATTTGGAAAAAAAATCTTCCATTTCAAAAACTGATCATGATTACAACAATTTTTCTGAATTTCAGAAAAAAATTCATGGATGTATAAAAAAATCATTGTTTTCAAAAACTATTCAAAATTTTGAACAACTTTCTTACATTTCAATAAATGTTCATGAGTTGTATAATTGTTCTAATTTCAGAAAAATATTCAAGATTTTCGATAAAATGTTGATGATTGGAAAAACTATTCATGAATTTTAACAACTTTCTCACAATTCAAAAACTGTTCACAAGATATAAAAATAATACCGAGTTCCAGAAAATGTTTATGAGTTTAAAAATCAAAATAATAATAAGGGAAAAATGAAAAAGTAAGTAAAGAACGAAAATTAAAAAAGCAGTAAAAAAGGATAACCGTTCTGGGAGAACCTCCCCAAAACCTTAAAGGAGATAGTTTGGTCGCTATTTCGCAACCTACGCGCCAAATAGAATCGGCCCTTATGACGGGCCTATCTCATCTGTTTGATTATTCTTTGCTGGATTTTTTTGATTATTCTTAAAAGAAACGTCCGTTTGATGATCCCATATACGTCATTTCCCATTTTGTTCTTGGTGGACGTCTTACAGATGCTCCCGCCCTACTGTTTTACATATGCGTGTTTTTTTTGACAAAGTTTTACATATGCGGTTACGCGGAGAAGGGAACAAGGATGCGAGAAATGGTGCGATGTGTTCGCTCTTTAGCAATTAGCACCGAGTCGTTCGTGCGGCCGGGTTGGAGTCCAGCACGACCTCAACTAATTAACCCGGCCGGGTGAAAGTGAAAAATGGTGGCTCCGGACCTAGATGCTGCCCGTCTTTAGCACGGCAGTGTCTCGCACGTGTCGCCTCTGCTTTCACACATGTCTCGCGATGGATCGAACAATGTGATATCACCTGCATCTCGTACCATCCCGTCACACCACTATCCTAACATATACTTCCTTCATCCGAAAAAACTTGTCTCTCAAATGGATGTATCTAACACCAAGTTAGTGCTTTAAGGGACAACCTTGGAACAAACTTTTTCGGACGGTGCATCAAGGCCATGATTACGTTGCTGGTCTACTAGTGTTGTTTTTCAGTTTCGGGCTAGTACTACATGATAAATTGTACTGGTGTTCTGAAGAAAAGACTAGACTAGCAGTACCACATAATTATTTACAGACTAGCTGGCAAGAATGTTTTAATGTTGTAACAGAGCATTGCTACCAATTGGCAAAGACCAATAATGCTTCTCCCTTTGTGTTGTTTGGCGGGCCGATTCGTGCCAGCTCCACGGGATGGATATGGAAAGGGTCAGATAATCTGCAGGTCCGGTTGGTTCCAACGTCTAGCCTTGTGCGGTACCAACAGAGGACGACATCGGTACCAGAATTCTGGTTGCACCTAACCGTACTTCATCCAGCCAACATTCTGTTCGCCGCCAGCCCGCCACCATTCTAGTTGGGAACAGATAATCTCTGCATCTTCCCAGGAGGTGGTCTAGACTCAAGAGTGGCCACATGGTCCAGGAGATGAGATATGATCATAGGATGCATGCAGGAGCACTGCGGAGGCCGTGCTAGCTTCTAGGCACGCACGCACGCTGCTAGCTGCAGCTGGTGCTGGCCTGGACAAATAACAAATACTACTTATTTGGGACGCGGTGTTTTGGCTCCTAGGTGTATATGCACCCATTGTCTAAATACATATTTTAAAAAGTTGAAAAATTCGAAACAAAAATCCTGTGCGTATATCCGGACATTCTATGTGCGTGCACAAAGTTTCGGTGAAAAACGATATTTTTTATGGCTTGTGTAAAAAAAGATAAAGAAATGCCTCATGAATAGTTATAATGGAGCATCAGAAATTGTCTTTTTTACACAAGCCACAAAAAATCTCGTTTTTCACCGGAAACTTTGTGCACGCACATAGAGTTTCGGATATACATGCGGGGTTTTTGTTCGGGGTTTTTCAACTTTTCAAAATATGTGGTTAGACAATGGATGCATATGCGCGTAGGAGCCATAGCCAATTACCGACTTATTTGGTACTACAATTTTTTTCAGACGAAGGTACTACGTGGTATGATAGGTTGGTGAGAGAGGATATATCCAGAATGGGCCAATGTAATAATTGTGTTTGAGAAAACCAGTCTGGCAATACCCACCATTTCCTGTCCATACACAGTTTTGGTGAGGCACTGACCGATTCCATCACTATTGCACCCAACTTACTTAACCCTGCTGCAAATGCCAAGAACCCTTCTAGATGCCTTTTTGTGGGCTCTGAGCTTCTGACGTCCGGGAGAAAGATACGTGCTCTGAGCTTCTAACCTAACAACCACCTTTTCAGATGGGGGTCTCTTTTTTTTTCCTTTTTTTGCGGATGCAGACGGGCGTCTTTGTGAGCTCACACACATGATGCAGTACGTGGTACATGCACAAGCTAAGAGCATATACAGCTGGGTGTCTCAAACAGGCCCCAAACGTTTGGATGGACGGTCCGTTCACGAAAATTTGATCTAGACGGGTGTTTCAAACGGGTCTCAAATATCCGGGTTGACTGGCACCTCTCATATCCACACCCACGCGGCTATCGAGGCGCCCGGGTGGACTGACGATAGGGTCCCACACGGAAGCACCCAAAAACCTGACAGTCTGACAGACGTCTCCTCCGGCGGGTGGTGTCAACACTGCGTGGGCGTGGCGCCACTCCGGCTTGCCGCCCGAGGCCAAATCCAGCCACTTAAGCCGGCCGGCGTCCCCCAACGCTCGCTCATCCACTTCCTCCCTCTCCGCGTCACAGCCCGAGCCCATCCATCTCCTCTCTCCCGCTCCGCCGCTCTTCCCACGCTCTCCGGACTTCAATATGGAGTTTGTCGTCACCCAAGGGGAGGAGATGGTGGAGCAGCAGGCCATCCTGGAGTCCAACCAAGATGAGGCCTACGTGGAGGCCAACCGACAGTTCATCCAGCAGGAACGAGCAGCGACCGACGTGCTCTTCGGCGAGGTCGAAGTGGAGATGGATGACATCTCCGACGAGGACTAGAGTAGTAAATCTACGTAGTACGTGGATTTTTTTGCATGCTTCTATATGAATTTAAGATTTTTAGCGTGAGGTATCCAAATGCAAATGCAAATGAGTAAATTCTAAGACTGACCGATAACTATCCGCAGACTCGTCCGCTGGCTTTAAAATCCGAATTCGCCAAGTCCGGTTTCGTGCTCTAAGCTGCACGGCCACCCACGAAAGTGAGCCGCCCAACTGCCTTTCTAGTGGCCGTTTCCGTTGCCTCGCCGGTGCGACAACCACTGTCACACAAGCAACTGCTCAGATGACAGCATGATCGGCTCATCAGCATGATTAAACCAGAGCTGACATGGTCGTCCATGTAATAAAAAAGCTAAAATATTCCATCTATGGTAGTACGTACTATCTTTTGTGTCTCTCTACGCAATGATCGATCAGTGGAACCTTCTACCGCGGCACGGGATCAACGTTTATTTTGGCAGAGAAGCGGCAGACAGCCGTGTAATTTAGGTAGGTGCAGGTGCAACCGGTGATGTTGTCATACTACCAAGCTCTAGCTACCGCCCTCCGATTCATGCAGTTTCCAGATTCCTTCCGCACTGAAATCATGAAATAAAGTTTTCTTTTGTTCTCGTCTAACCAAAGGATATATGATGTGTACGTGATCGATAATATATATGTGAGTGCTAGGTTTGTTGGAACTGTTGAATTTGGTACTTTAGGATATACTCCAAAAACGTATTGTATTTTGATACAGAGGGAGTATATGGTGTAGAGTGGTGAGCCTCAGAATCAGAGTCGTGCGCATATCATTGGTGTGGATATCATCACCACCACGCGATCTAATCTATGTGTACGAGTATAGAACTGTGGCAAAATAAGAAGAGTCGAACGTCGTCGGAAACCATCATACATGCACATACTCTAGAACCTATGTGGTATAGGACAACGACAACAACGACGTCAAGCCATAATGACAATTTTCTGGCCACCGCAAGCCATAGACATACAACCCCTAATCTAGGGTTGCACCTCTTCGTGTCGCCGTCGTCGTTGTTGTTTCACCGCTGCCATGGCCGACTAGACCCCGAGTAGTCGCCATCAGATCAAGGCAATGGAGAGCCATCACCGTACACAGCCGCCCACGCAACACGACAACGTCGCAACATGATGACCACCTAGGAGAACAGGGGGCCATCGCCATGACGACCAAACTCCATCGACTGCACCGAGCCGCGGCACCGAAGGGCTTTATACGCACGGCATCCCCCCCTCCCCACCCTCTGCTCGAGGACGACGCGGGCGGCCTAGGTAAACATGATGATATAAAAATAATACAACATAAAATATTTTGTAATGTTGTGTCGGATTGTATCCGGAAACTACTCTCTACCAATGTTTATGCATGGATAAAGTGGCAAACATTCCAAGAAAAAGGTGCACAGAACAAAAAGCATGAGAGAAGCACCTAACGGGAAGATTTTGGTCTGATCATGGATTAGGCCGTGAAGTTGACTCCTAGCATGATTTCTCGCTTTTGTACTGTGCTAAAAAAACATGACTTGTCACTGCCACAATATCTCACCACCTTGGCGACGTACACCTAATTCGATCATTACTCAGTTGAAACGATGCACCTTTTCGAACATGCAGAATTAACCTTTACCTCCCAAGTCTCCGTTCTCAGGATAAACACAAAGTTCAAAGCTATCGTTGAAATTACGTGCACCTGCACATGTGATGAAAACGAAAATCGACCGATGTACCAAACAGATTAGGGAAAGGATGGCACACCCACATGAGGCGAGGAGATAGCATTTCACAATCATTGATCGCGACATCACATATAGATAGCGGAGTAGTAAGTTTTTTTTATTAGAGTCTTTGAATTGAAGCCGAATGCATGTGCCTTCTATGAATGGTTGCCCATATCGCATTGCATCAAGACACACCTATTGCCGACTAGTTCACGCAATGATTGGGGATGGGCTCCGTTGCTGGATAGAAACATCCTAAATTCTCCACCCCTGTTCCGTCTCGAAATAGAGTTGACTCTAGATCGATGTTCATGATGTAGACGCCATCGGTCCAAAGCATATTGCGGTTCCTTTACGGAGGGCGTCAAAGACGGCGTCAAATCTTTGGTTTTGGAATTCACCGTTAAAAGTGTGAATTCGGGCGGGGCACTGTTGATTTGTCTTAAAAATGTGTTGTCGGATGTGGGGTTCCGGCAAACCTTAAGATTCGAACACTGGGATGCGCGCGAAGTCTCTCCCTCCTACCGATCTACACTCTAACTCGTTAAGATCTCGCGGACGAACTCGACGAACTCGCAACACAGAAAGATAGAAGGTTTATACTGGTTCGGGCCGCCGTTGTGGTGTAATACCCTATTCCAGTGTGGTGGTGATGGATTGCCTCTTGGGCTGATGATGAACAGTACAAGGGAAGAACAGCCTCCTGAGGTGTGCAGAGCTCCTCGTGGATAGCGAGCTATTCCTTCATCTTGACGTCACGGACGCCGTCCGAGAACGCGGAGATGATGACTTTGTCCGTGACCTTGGGGATCTTAAGGCGGGTGTTGTTGAAGCGCTGGATGTACTTCTGGAGGGTCTCTCCTGGTTGCTGCTTGATGCGGCGTAGATCACCCGTGGCCGGTGGGCGATCGCGAGTACCCTGAAAGTTGGCGACGAAGCGGTCGCGCATCTCGTCCCAGGAGGAGCTCGAGCCGTGCTGCAGGTTCAGGAGCCAGGAGCGGGCCCCATCCTTGAGAGCCATGGGAAACCAATTCGCCATGACTTTTTCGTCGCCGTTGGCCGCTTCGATGCTCAGCTCATAGAGCCGCAAGAACTCCGCGGGGTCGGCGGTGCCGTCGTAGCGAGGAGGCAGATCTGGCTTGAACTTGCCTGGCCAGGCGGCGCTACGCAGTTCGGGGGTGAAGGCGCGGCAGCCGGCCGTGGTCGCCGGGGCCCGCTTCTGAGGTGGAGCTTGGTCTTGGCGAGGTCCGCGCTGCGCCGCTGCAGGCGGCACGCGGTCTTGACGAGGTGGCGCGGGGAGCGCCGGTGCAGCTTCTCGCGGCCGCGGGATTTCTTGGCAGCTTCTTTCTTCACGCGCGGGCGCCGGGCGCGGTGGATCACGCCGCGGAGGCGCGCGCCTTGGTGCCAAGGCACCGTCTTGGGGTTGAGGTGGTGGAGGCATGCCATGAGCCCCGTCGCCCACGGCTGGTTGAGGGGGAGGCAGAGAGTGGGACGGCGCCGGAGAGCCCCCTGCGGCGCGGACGAGCTCGGCGACACGATCGAGCCACTCCTCATAGAGGTCGTCGACGGGGCGGTAGTGCAGGAGCTCGTTCGCCGCGATGAGCGCGGCCCGTGCCTCCATGGGAGCGCGGTGCGCGTGAGACGAAGAACCGGCAGGGATAAGTGATGGAGTACCGGTGCGGCCGTCTTGCCGCACCGAAGGATGCAGCGAGGACGCCTGCTGCTCGTTCCCCGCCGGGCCAGTGGCAGCGTTGGCGGCGGGAGACGCAGAACGACGAGGTGGCCCTCCTACGGAGCCGTCTGAGCGACGCGGGCGGAGAGGGCAGCCCGACGCTCAGCTCGAGCACGGCGAGCGTCCGCCATGGAAACGACGGAGCGATGGAGCAACGAACTGATGGAAGGGAAACTACGGCGCACCCCTACTTGGCGCGCCAAATGTCGGATGTGGGGTTCCGGCAAACCCTTAAGGTTCGAACACTGGGGTGAACGCGAAGTCTCTCCCTCCTACCAATCTACGCTCTAGCTCGCTAAGATCTCGCGGACGAACTCGGCGAACTCGCAACACAGAAAGACACAAGGTTTATACTGGTTCGGGCCACCGTTGTGGTGTAATACCCTACTCCAGTGTGGTGGTGGTGGATTGCCTCTTGGGCTGATGATGAACAGTACAAGGGAAGAACAGCCTCCTAAGGTTGGGGTGTTCTTGTGCTTGGGTAGTTGAGGATGATCTGAACCAGTTCGGGATCAGTTGCCTCCTACTGTGGCGGCTAGTCCTATTTATAGGGGCCCTGGTCCTCTTCCCAAATATCGAGCGGGAAGGGAGCCAACAACGGCGGGCAAATATGAAGTGGGCAGCTAGTACAAGCTATCCTGGCAAAAGCGGCCTTCGCCTGCGAAAAGCTCTGAGGTGACGCCGTCTTGGGCTCCACGATGACCTCCGCCTTGCCGTCCTCCTGGTCTTGGTCTCGTTGCACCAATATGGCAACCTTTGCCTGATGCCTCGGTACTCTTCGCCCGCACGGGCCTCCTTAGCACCAAAGACGAAATAGAGACGCTGCGCGCACTGGCGCCTGCCTGGTACTGTTCGTCATGGCTCACGTCACGAGAGCCTCGTGAGGTTTGCCTTGCCTTGATATCTCCGCTTCTTGTGAGCCTGCCTGGCTAGGCTACTCCAGAGGAGGTCTTGCATCGTCCGCCTCGCGAGGCTTGGACCCTTGCGAGGGTCTTGGGTGTCTTGTTGACGAAGATGGGCCGTACGGCCTGCTGCTTGGCCACGCTGTGGGCCGCAGGCAGGCAAGTCTGTGGACCCCATTCCCAGAACGCCGACATGTGTCATGCCAAAAAAACTAATATAAAAAATTATCACCTGTTTAAACCATTACTACTCCTTCCATGCCATAATATAAGATCATTTTGCAAGCTGCAAAACAATCTTATATTATGGGACGAAGGAGGGAAAATACACAGGAGCTCTCAGGTGCTCCGCACCCCTATACGAAAAATATTCGTAAAAAATTCTCATAAAATCAAAAAAATCTAAAATTTCGGGATGTTAAATCTGGTTTCCCAATCTACTTCCGTGTGAAATTTCGTGAAAAAAATACAAAAAGACGTATCCGTGACGAAGGAATTACTGCCCGGAAAAAAATGTACCCAAACAGTGTTTTGCTATATATAGGAAACTTTTCTTTTTTTGCCGTGAATACGTTTCCTGGTATTTTTTCACCAAATTTCAAACAGGAGTACATCAGGAACCAATGTTTGATATTCTCAAATCCCAGATTTTGTTTTCAAATTTCTTGGTATTTTTTCCTGGTATTGTATATATAGGGGTGCGAAGCACCGAGTGCTCTAAATCCTCGTCCGACGAAGGAGGTAATAAATTGGCAAGCAATACCCATTTTCTCGTCGATACTGGAGCAACAATTGTCCCCTGTGACTTAGCATTACATTCTTTGAGCGCACCGCACAACGGCAACAAGAAAGCGACGCAACCTGGCATCACACTCGGAAATGATTTGCTAAAAGGTATCCTACAGTTCACAGAAGCTTCAGAGCATCTCCAGCCGTTGGCCCTTCAGGAGGCGCTAAAAATCGCCGCCTGGGGGCGTACCGACGCTAAACTGCGTGTTGGGGACGTGATGCTCCCCAGTCGCCGCCCCCATGTCGCATTTTTTTAAACAAAATCCGGCCCCACATTCGCACAAACAAGACGCAAATTTAACCAAACTTCGGCGAGTTCATCAAATATTTTACAAATGAAGAAAAAAAACACTACTACACCCGCCGTCGCCCTCGCCGTTCCTCGCCGCCCGCCGCCCTGAAGCTCTACATGCCGAGGAGCCTGTAGAACAGCGTGTAGTCGTCGTCATCGTCGCCTCCTCCGCGGCCGCCGTCCCTGCTGCTCCGCTATTGGTTATTGACCGGAGACGTGTCTTGGTCATGTCTACATAGTTCTCGAACCCGTAGGGTCCGCACGCTTAATGTTACGATGACAGTTTTATTGAGTTTTGATGTACCGAAGGAGTTCGGAGTCCCGTATGAGATCGGGGACATGACGAGGAGTCTCGAAATGGCCGAGACATAAAGATCGATATATTGGACGACTATATTCGGACTTCGGAAAGGTTCCGAGTGATTCGGGTATTTTTCGGAGTAGCGGAGAGTTACGGGAATACGTATTGGGCCTTATTGGGCCATACGGGAAAGAAGGAAAAGGGCCTCAAGGGTGGCCGCACCCCTCCCCTTGGTCTGGTCCGAATTGGACTAGGGAAGGGGGGCGCCCCCTTCCTTCCTTCTCTTTTTCCCTTCCTCTTTTCCTATTCCATATGGGAGGTGGAATCCTACTAGGACTAGGGAGTCCTAGTAGGACTCCACACTTGGTGCGCCCCCTCCTAGGGCCGGCCTCCTCCTCCCTTGCTTCTTTATATACGGGGGCAGGGGCACCCCATAGACACAACAATTGATCCTTAAGATCTCTTAGCCGTGTGCGGTGCCCCCCCTCCACCATATTACACCTCGATAATACCGTTGCGGAGCTTAGGCGAAGCCCTGCGTCGGTGGAACATCATCATCGTCACCACGCCGTCGTGCTGACGAAACTCTCCCTCAACACTCGGCTGGATCGGAGTTCGAGGGACGTCATCGAGCTGAACGTGTGTAGAACTTCGGAGGTGCTGTGCGTTCGGTACTTGATCGGTCGGATCGTGAAGACGTTCGACTACATTAACCGCGTTGTGATAACGCTTCCGCTGTCGGTCTACGAGGGTACGTGGGCAACACTCTCCCCTCTCGTTGCTATGCATCACCATGATCTTGCGTGTGCGTAGGAATTTTTTTGAAATTACTACGTTCCCCAACAGATCCATGGCACCCCAGACAAACCAGCCAATCATACCAACAGAGATTGTTGGGTTTTCAAACAAGCCGAAAGTTAAACGCCGAGAACAAGGAAAAGGGATCGCAAAGTAAGGACGATGACGAGGAGCCCCGGCAAGCGAACACAGGGGGACAGAAGAAGTTTCCCCCTCAGGTCAAAACGGTGAACATTATATATGCTACACACATCCCCAAGAGAGAGCGCGCGCTCAGGGACGTCTATGCAATGGAGCCAGTCGCCCCAAAATTCAATCCATGGTCATCATGTCCGATCACCTTTGATCGTCGGGATCATCCGAACAGTATCCGTCATGGCGGTTCATCCGCGCTGGTCCTCGACCCAATCATTGATGGATTTCACCTGACGCGAGTCCTCATGGACGCGGGTAGCAGCCTCAATCTGCTCTATCAGGACAGTGCGCAAAATGGGTATTAATCCATCCCGGATCAAGCCCACAAAGACTACCTTTAAAGGAGTGATACCAGGTGTAGAGGCCCGCTGTACGGGCTCAATCACACTAGAGGTTATCTTCGGATCTCCGGACAACTTCCGAAGCGAAGAGTTAATCTTCGATATCGTCCCCTTTCGCAGCGGCTATCACGCACTGCTTGGACGAACCGCATTCGCTGAATTCAACGCGGTGCCACACTATACTTATCTCAAGCTCAAGATGCCTGGACCAAGTGGCGTCATAACAATCAATGAAAACACGAAACGCTCCCTCCGTACCGAGGAGCACACCGCGGCCTTAGCAGCAGAAGTACAGAGCGGCCTTTTTAAGCAGAACCTTAATTCGGTGGCCGAGCTCCCAAACTCCATCAAGAGAGTCCCGACTATTCTGCAGCAGGACAGCTCGGCTCGTCAAGAGCTCGACTAGCAATTTGGCCTCCATCCTAGTCCCGATCAACTGGCGGCATTCGTACTACGCGTACATAACTACGCACTCAAAATATCATGGGCATCGACGGAGGCATAGCTAGTTGGTGATCCACAGTACGGCTCGACCGACCCTGGACACACACATACTTTCACTTTTTCTTTTTTCCCTTCTCAGGTTTCCTTTCCACAGGCCTCCTCTGACGGCCTGACCTGCTGTCCTTTCGAAGGATAAATACACCAAGGTGGCAGGGAGCACAGACGTACTGGGAAATTCTTAGGTGGTCTCCTTAACAATCCCTCTACCTGTCTTTAGGACCCACACGCAGCTTCCCCTTGGTTATGGCATATTAAATAGCCTTTTTGCTTATGGCACTACTTGTATAAATACGCTTTAACGTATTAATGAAATTATAATGGAAAAAGTTTGCGGCCCAAATTGTGCGGCTCTAGCTTACTACAATTCCTTCCTTTTTTCTCTTTTTTGATAACTCTATCAAATAGCATCCGTACACTTTGGTACGTTTCAATTGGCCAGGGCTTTATAGCACCCCGCAATACGGCAACAAAGTCCGAACACTTTTTACAGTATAGTTCGGCACCCCGAATTTAGCACTATATGCATTGGCTCCGAATCATGTCTTTGGTCAATAGTTGGGTTGCCCGGCTTCTGTGATTACTATCTTACGTTCCGCTATATCAGCTAGGGTAGTAAAGGGAGAACTACTGCGGTTGTGCCCTGGTTTACCCGGCTGAGCACCTCAGTAGAGAAAGCCGAAAACTGACTGTCATGATGCAGCGAGATCCGGTCAGCTCTTCGGAGGTCTCAAATCGTTAGAGATTTTTTCCGCATTACGCGAAGGATCGGTACTTACCCGATCAGGCGCTAATAGCATCGTAGTTCAGATACTAGGGGCTGCGCCCACATTTTTATTGTCAAACTCCTATGGCTAAGTGAGAGTGCTAAAGCCGCATAGTCCGATTGCCTGGTTTGTTGCGCTAAACACCTCCTTCAAGGACCAAACAATTGGATCAAGAGTGTTTAGATTCCATCCCGAACACCCCCCTACTACCTACGTGGGGGCAGAAGCCGACGACTGGCCAACTCTCAGATTTTACATAATACGGCCGCACAGGAGGTATTTTTTTCAAATAACAAACATTATATTACATAACCACTTTGTTTCATCATACAAGGCAGAGACAACACGAATGTATTCGTTCGAAAATAATGTCTTGCGCACATTGCGTCGCCACAATACGAGACCCCTCCAGGACATCTTCGAAATACCGCTCGGGCGTGCGATGCTCCTTGCCCTCAGGCGGCCCCTCGGTCACAAGCTTGACGGCGTCCATCTTCGCCCACCAGACCTTGACGCGGGCGAAGGCCATGCGCGCGCCCTCGATGCAGACCGACCGCTTGATGACGTCCAGCCGAGGACAGGCATTCACCAGCCTCTTCACGAGGCCGAAGTAGCTGCTAGGTATAGCTTTGGCAGGCCACAGCCGGATTATCAAATCCTTCATGGCCAGTTTGGCCACCCTATGCAGCTCGACCAGCTGTTTCAACTGATCGCTAAAGGGCATTGGATGTTCTGGCGCAAGATATTGTGACCAGAACAGCTTCTCCGTTGAGCTCCCTTCTTCAGCTCGGAAGAACTCCGTAGCATCGGACACACTGCGTGGCAGATGCGCAAAAGCCCCTAGAGAACTCCGAATCCAGGTTAGTAAAAGATACTTCATCTTCACATACTTGCTTTGCCTACTAAACGCCTTACCCGCCGCGATTTTCTTGGCCTCCTGGATCTCCTGGAGGGCGCCCTAGGCTTCAACCTGGGCCTCTTCCGCGCTTTGGCGAGCCTTGCCGAGTTCGGTCTCTCGAGCTAAAACATCGCCCTCCAAGGTCTCACATTTTTTCACAGCGTCCTGGAGCTCTTGCCGGACCTCTTTAAGCGTGGCCTTGAGCTTCTTACGGGCGGCTTGTTCCTTGGCCGCTTTCTCCTCGGCTTCGGCCAGGGCCTTTTTAAGGACCTCGACCTCGGACGCCGCCCCTACAAATACCATGACATTATGGTCATTACAGACCATTCATTCTTTCGGAATATACAGCGAGTCATTACATACCTTGCTTGTCTTCCAGCTGCTTCCTCGCTTGGCCGAGCTCCTCCTCGGCCCGCTCCAGTCTCTGCTTTAGTCCGGAGACTTCGGCAGTGTGTGAGGTCGTGGCCAGCAGTGACGCCTGCTTATTCATATAAGACATATCTATTAGTTTCCTGCAAAAATGAGTTGATCCTCTGTCCGACCTTTCTTTCCGAACACCGGACAGTGTCTCAGGGGCTACTGTCTATACCAGGAATTTTTCTTTTGCGTCGCTTACCTCAAAGCCAGTCAGCAAGCTGCTGCAGGCTTCGGTCAGTCCGCCCTAGACGGACTGAACCCTTTCAATCACCGTACCCATAAGGATACGGTGTTCATCCACGATGGAGGCGCCTCGTAGCGCTTCCAGCAGATTATCCGATGCCTCTGGTTGGACAGAGGTCACCGGCGGAATAGGCACACCTCCTTCTCTCGAAGGAGGCTGCACGCCGGATTCTGGAGCTGTGTAGGTCTCCGGAACTGTATCCGGTTGGGGGCCGAACTGAATACGGCCCCCATCACTAGTCTCCATGGGGATCTGCTCCCCCATGTGTCCGGCGGCCGAGGTTTCGCCCTCTGGCGCTACCCTGACGGCCTCCTAAGATTCTCCCTGGCCTGGGAGGGTCCTTTGCGACAGCACCTCGGCGTCGCCCTTGGTCGTGGGAGAGTAAGCGGCCGGCGGTGACTCGCTGGCCATCGCCTTTGAATCCAACGAACCCCTTGATGAGGATCGTTGGAAGCTGTCATGGGCCGGACTGCAACAACATAATTTAAACATATTAATACCATAAAACAAAGAGGCTAGATATATGGACGTATGTGAGTCTTTAGTACTCACGATGCGGCCAGGGGCTTGCTTCGGGGGCGTCGCTCCGGGCTGCTATCAACGTCCCACGCGGAGTTATCCACAGGGGGGCCTTCCCCCTCTTGGGCGCCTCCGCCTCCAGATTTGTGGAGGCCGCCCTCTTCTTCCTCCCCCATCAGGGGGAGAGTTGCTTTCTTCCTCCTCGTCGTTGTCGTCTTCGGCGGCGGAGGAGTGATCCTTGTCATCTTCGGACGTCACGTCCGAAGCACCCTTGCGGCGAGGGCCACCTTTGGCCCCCTTGGCCTTCTTCTTGGCCTTCTTCTCCGGCGCCTTGTAGGGCGCCAGAACCAGCATCTTCGCCAGGAGCGGGATGACTGGCTCTTCAGGCAGTGGAGCCGAACACTGAATCCGCTCCGCTTTCTCTGTCCATACCTGAAAAAAATAGTAAAGTTTAGACATCCTCGTTGAATAAGCAGGTAGAGGATGCATCTCGAGACGTGAAGGACTTACCGCATTGGCGGGATGGGCAAGGTCGTGCCCGCGGTCTGAGTCTATGACCGGCGGCTTCTCATTGCCGTTAAAGAGCAACTTCCAGGCATCTTCGTGAGTAGTTCCGAAGAGCCTTTCCAAGGTTTGGTGCTTCTCCGGATCAAATTCCCATAGAAGGCAGATTCGGCTTTGGTAGGGGAGGATCCGGCGAACTAACATCACCTGGATCACGTCGACAAGCTTGATGTTTTTGTCCACCATGCTTTGGATGCGCATTTGCAGCGCTATCAGCTCGTCCGACGAAGACCAATTTGGGCCCTTCTCCATCCAGGAGGTAGGCCGCATTGGAGCTCCGGGCTTGAATTCGGGAGCCGCGACCCAGGTGGCGTCGCGGGGCTCTGTGATATAGAACCACAACTTCTCCCACTCCTTGATAGTCTCCACAAACGTGCCTTTGGGCCATGTGACGTTGGGCATCTTGCTCACCATGGCTCCTCCGCACTCCGCATGTTGGCCTCCACCACCTTCGGCTTCACATTGAAGATCTTGAGCCATAATCCGAAGTGGGGCTAGATGCGGAAGAAAGACTCACACACGACAATGAATGCCGAGATGTTGAGGAAGGAGTTCGGGGCTAGATCATGGAAATCTAGCCCATAATAGAACATAAGTCCGCGGACGAAAGGGTGGAGAGGAAACCCTAATCCACAAACGAAATGGGGGATGAACACCACCCTCTCGTTGGGCTTCGGGGAGGGGATGACTTGCCCCTTTGCCGGAAGACGGTGGGCGATTTCCTTTGCCGGATACCCGGCCGCCCGAAGCTCAGTAATCTCCTTCTCCTTGACAGAGGAGGCCATCCATTTGCCTTGCCCTCCAGATCCGGACATGGTTGAGTGCTTTCTTGGGGAGGAAAAGGTGAGAACTTGGGCGCTGGAGCTCGAGAGTGGAAGGGAAGAGAAGGAGAGAAGGCGTGGGTGAAAAAAGGGAATCCTTATCCCCTTATAAAGGCGGTTAATATCAAGCGCCTCCCCACTCGCCTTAAAACTCGCCTATTCCCAAGGGTTGTGTAAACAACATGATTGGATTACCCACGCCCGTATTGATGAGAATCCCGCAATAAGGGGACATGATCTCTGCTTCGACAAGATGTGCCAATGAAGACTGCGTCACGAAACGTGGAACGGCAGACGAAAACGGTTCGAAATAATGACCGGGTAGATGTCATGTCGCATTACAAAAAGTTGTCAGCGGATTGGACTCGTGAAATATTATACTCTCTGCAGTTGTGTGTGGTACTTGTGTTGCAGATCCGGACACGATCGTTGCATCCGAAGACCATCTTGGAGTTCGGAAAAAGGGAACCCGCCTTGCAATGCCAAAGAAAATCTGCGCGCCGGACACCTCGTCATTAAAGCCTGGTTCAGGGGCTACTGAGGGAGTCCTGGACTAAGGGGTCCTCGGGCATCCGGCCTGTTGGACATGGGCCAGACTAATGGGCTGTGAAGATACAAGACCGAAGACTCTACCCGTGTCCGGATGGGACTCTCCTGGGCATGGAAGGCAAGCTTGGCGGCCAAATATGAAGATTTCCTTCTCTGTAACTGACTTGATGTAACCCTAGATCCCTTCGGTGTCTATATAAACCGGAGGGCTTAGTCCGGAGGAGGGATATACTCATAGCCATAGTCATATAGGCTAGACTTCTAGGGTTTAGCCATTACGATCTCGTGGTAGATCAACTCTTGTAACACTCATATTCATCAAGATCAATTAAGCAGGAAGTAGGGTATTACCTCCATAGAGAGGGCCTGAACCTTGGTAAACATTGTGTCCCCCGTCTCCTGTTACCATCGACCTTAGACGCACAGTTCGGGACCCCCTACCCGAGATCCGCCGGTTTTGACACTGACAGGCGGGACCGGGTACTCGGCCTCATAGAGAAGCCGGGCTGCGTCCTTGTGAAGGTGGCAGCGGTCAAAGCCGTTCGCCGCCACGCCATCGCCTGGGTAGCGCTCGGCCATTGGAGAGGAGAGGGACGGCGAGAAGAGAGGGAGGAACGGGGGCGTCGGCGGTGGAGAGCGAGGTCTGTGCGTGGCTCACCGGTGCGGGAGGGGGCGACTTATATAGGCGGCGCCTGCGTGGCCGCCGTGTGTACGCATGGCGGGCGAGGGACGCGTGTTGCCCCGCCTTCACTGCGCCGCCCGTGAGGCATTAATGGAGGCTGACCGGCGCGGCAGAGCGCGACAGCTTTGGCATTGATTCCCCTGCGGGAACCGAGGCGATGAGGACAACGAAGCGACGAGAACAGCCAAGTCGCTGCCAAGGAGGGCCCACTAATTTTCGCGCCAAAAATGATTCGGCCGGCGCCCCCAAGCGCCCCCAGCGCGCCAAGTTCGGCTTGGGTCCGCCGGCGCCAATTTAGGCCCGAGCCGGCGAAAAAAGGGCCTTCGGGGGTGCGACTAGGCCGATTTTTCTACGCCGGTGGCCAAAAAATCGCCTGGGGCCTTGTTTGGGGCGCGGCTGGAGATGCTCTCACCTGGACACCTTTCTGTGTCAAACTAGAGCAGCAGCAACTACTCCAGAAATGCTCTTATACTAGAAGGGTTGGGCGCACTTTGCTATGCCTTTGATGTTGTTGAGATTCTTAAAAACAAATTACTCATTTTGTTTTAAAATATATGTTGTATTACTTTTTTGAAAAGTCCAACGACTTCAAGTTTGATCAAATTTATAAAGAAATATATTAAAATTCATAATATCAAATTGGTGTTATTAGATTGATCATGAAATGAGTTTTCATAATTTTTTGGTTTAATATTGTGAATGTCGATATTTTTTACTCTAAACTTGGTCAAAGTTAAATAAATTTGACTATCCAAAGAACTAATACCCCTTATATTTTGGAACTGACGGAATACGGAAGGGTGAGACGATGGAGTGTATTTTATGTTTATTTATAATGTGATTATTTGGTGGATCTTTCATGGTGTGATTCTGTGTTATGCACTAATCAACTTATACTTCTGTGGGTAAATTTCTGCGTCGGTGACTACATGTACTATATTGGTGTTATAGTATCATCATATGGTGGTGCTTCTTTTTTCTAGGTGGTAAGAGCAAGCACGGGGTTGATATGTTTTTCTAGCCAATTGGTGTTGATTGATTTGAAAATCGTCGGCCTGATCAAAATCATAAATCAATTCAAAATTGAATATCTCAATCGAATAAAAGAGCTTCAAGTTAGGGAATATGGTGAATTAAAATAATTAAATGGGGGAGCTCCTTGAGAAATTATTGACCCGGTCAAAATCAGGTGACCAAGTTCTAAACTGAATACCTCAATTAGTTACAAGGACTCAAAAATTAGGAAGCATAGTGTATAATATAAAAGAATTGAATGAGAGCTTTGAGAAATTGTTGACTTGGTCAAAATCGAATGACCCAATTTCAATTAGACACCTCAATTAATTGCAAGGCCTTTTAACCCTGAGGAGCTTAGTGATATAGTAAATTATGGAACGGAGGGAGTACATCAGTCTACTAGTAACATATGGTGTATGAGTAGGATATTTGGCTGATTCGGTTTAATTATATTAAGCTAGTAGTAGAACATTGTGCATGTTTCCAGGGAAGCTAGTCAGAACTGCAACAGAGAGGTTTTATAGTCAACCTACCTAGCACAACTAGGTTAATTAAAGCATCTATAGGTGGACTTGGCAAATTCGGCCCCTCAAATGCCCACGGATGCGATCGGGCACGCTCGTGAGCACATCCGGACGGTCCCTCATATTTTCTTTCGGGCATCCACATATCTTAAATCCGGACTCTCAAATCCATTCAAATACATGCACGTCAATTATGCAACACAATATCACAGGTAAATAGCAATTGTTGGTACCAAGCATAGGTAGCGTTTGAAAGAAATATGCCCTAGAGGCAATAATAAAGTTATTATTTATTTCCTTATTTCATGATAAATGTTTATTATTCATGCTAGAATTGTATTAACCGGAAACTTAGTACATGTGTGAATACATAGACAAACAGAGTGTCACTAGTATGCCTCTACTTGACTAGCTCGTTGAATGAAAGATGGTTATGTTTCCTAACTATAGATCTGAGTTGTCATTTGATTAACGAGATCACATCATTAGAGAATGATGTGATTGACTTGACCCATTCCGTTAGCTTAGCACTTGATCGTTTAGGATATTGCTATTGCTTTCTTCATGACTTATACATGTTCCTATGACTATGAGATTATGCAACTCCCGAATACCGGAGGAACACTTTGTGTGCTACCAAACGTCATAACGTAGCTGGGTGATCATAAAGGTGCTCTACAGGTGTCTCCGATGGTACTTGTTGAGTTGGCATAGATCGAGATTAGGATTTGTCACTCCGATTGTCGGAGAGGTATCACTGGGCCTTCTCGGTAATGCACATCACTATAAGCCTTGCAAGCAATGTGACTAATGAGTTAGTTGCGGGATGATGCATTACGGAACGAGTAAAGAGACTTGCCGGTAACGATATTGAACTAGGTATTGAGATACTGACGATCGAATCTCGGGCAAGTAACATACCGATGACAAAGGGAACAACGTATGTTGTTATGCGGTTTGACCGATAAAGATCTTCGTAGAATATGTAGGAGCCAATATGAGCATCCAGGTTCCGCTATTGGTTATTGACCGGAGATGAGTCTCGGTCATGTCTACATAGTTCTCGAACCCGTAGGGTCCGCACGCTTAACATTCGGTGACGATCGGTATTATGAGTTTATGTGTTTTGATGTACCGAAGATGTTCGAAGTCCCGGATGTGATCACGGACATGACGAGGTTGAGACATAAAGATCGATATATTGGACGGCTATATTCGGACACCAGAAGTGTTCCGGGTGATTTTAGAGAAAACCGAAGGGCCGGAGGGGTTATCGGAACCCCCCGGGGAAGTATTGGGCCTTAGTGGGCCTTAGGGGAGAGAGAGGGCAGCAGCCCAGGAGGTGCCCCCCCCCCAAGGGGAGTCTGAATAGGACTAGGGGAGGGGGGGTGCGGCCCCTCTTTCCCTCTCCCTCTCCTTCCTTCCCCCTTCCCCCTTCCTAGTAGGACTAGGAAAGGATGAATCCTACTCCTACTAGGAGGAGGATTCCTCCTCTCCTTGGGCGCACCAAGGGCCGGCCGGCCTCCCCCTGAAAGTGCAACTATCCCTAGGTGGTTTTGGTAATTCCTAACAACATATAGCTCATTGAGGTAATGCTATTTCAAGATAAATATTTCAGGAAAGCTCAATCATTGGCATGGCATGGATTAGAAAAGTGGACCCCTCAAAATGCCAAGGACAAAAGGATTGTCTCAAGCTCAAAGCACAAGACTCTACATTTTTTATTTTAGTGATCCAAGATCACATTGAGTCCATAGGAAAAGCCAATACTATCAAGAGAGGGTGAGGTGTTGCTTAATGAGTTTCTTGCTCAAAATGCTTAGTGATATGCTCCAAAACCCTCAACTACTTTCTCATATCCACATATGTCTCAAAACAAAAGTCAAACTCGGCCCCACCGCAACTTTCTATCCTGCGCCACCGAGTTCACTTGACATAGATATTGCCAGAAACCCTAGTCTTTTCGGTCTCACCGATAGGGATCTCGGCCTCACCGAGATGGGATTGTAATCTCTCTGTTTCCCTTCGTAACGTTTCGGTCAAACCGAGATGAGCGATCGGTCCCACCGAGATTGCAATGCAAACTCTCTATTTCCCTTTCGTAACATTTCGGTCCAACCGAGATGAGTGAATCGGTCCCACCGAGTTTGTCTGACCAACTCTCTGGTTAGTCTATTACCAAAATCGGTCTCGCCGAGTTTGTGTAATCGGTCTCACCGAGATTACGTTATGCCCTAACCCTAATGAAATCGGTCCCACCGTGTTGACATGTCGGTCCCACCGAAAATCCTAACGTTCACATTTTGAACTAAATCGGTCCGACCGAGTTTCATGATTCAGTCCCACCAAGTTTGGTAAATTGTGTGTAACGGTTAGATTTTGTGTGGAGGCTATATATACCCCTCCACCTACTCTTCATTCGTGGAGAGAGCCATCAGAACATGCCTACACTTCCAACATACATTTTCTAAGAGAAAACCACCTACACTTGTGTTGAGGTCAAGATATTCCATTCCAACCACATAAATCTTGATCTCTAGCCTTCCCCAAGTTGCTTTCCACTCTAATCTTCTTTCCACCAAATCCAAATCCTCTGAGAGAGAGTTGAGTGTTGGGGAGACTATCATTTGAAGCACAAGAGCAAGGAGTTCATCATCAACACACCATTTGTTATCTCTTGGAGAGTGGTGTCTCCTAGATTGGCTAGGTGTCACTTGGAAGCCTCTGTCAAGATTGTGGAGTTGAACCAAGGAGTTTGTAAGGGCAAGGAGATCGCCTACTTCGTGAAGATCTACCCAAGTGAGGCAAGTCCTTCGTGGGCGACGGCCATGGTGGGATAGACAAGGTTGCTTCTTCGTGGACCCTTTTGTCGGTGTTCTGGGAACGGGGGTCTCCAGACTTTCCTGCCTGCGGCCCACGGCATGGCTTTGCTAGCAGGCCTGTACGGCCCATCTTCATCAGCAAGGCATTCAAGACCCTCGTGAGGGACCAAGCCTCGCGAGGCGGACGACGCAAGACCTCCTCCGGAGCGGACTCACCAGGCTGCCTCGTGAGGA
The DNA here is from genome assembly GCF_018294505.1 of Triticum aestivum. Classification (NCBI taxonomy): domain Eukaryota; kingdom Viridiplantae; phylum Streptophyta; class Magnoliopsida; order Poales; family Poaceae; genus Triticum; species Triticum aestivum. The sequence continues at coordinate 366,771,845 of NC_057796.1, forward strand.
GCGGAGATATCAAGGCAGGGGAAACCTCGCGAGGCTCTCGTGACGTGAGCCATGATGATCAAGATCAGGCGGGCGCCAGCGCGCGCAACGTCCTTGTTTTCTCATTGGTGCTAAGGATGCCAGCGCAGGCACGGAGTACCGAGGCGTTAGGCAAAGGTTTCCATATTAGTGCAACAAGACCAAGACCAGCCGAACGGCATGACGGAGGTCACCGTAGAGCCCGAGACGGCGTCACCACCAGAGCTTTCCGCAGGCGAAGACCGCTTTTGTCAGGATAAGTTGTACTAGTTGTCCCATTTCAAGTTGGCCGTTGTTGGCTCCCTTCCCGCTCAATATTTGGGGAGAGGACCAGGGCCTATATAAGTAGAACTAGCCACCACAATAGGCGGCAGCTTGATCACATCTGATCGAGAGTCAATCCTCAGCCATGCACCAAACACAAGAACACCCAAACCTTAGGAGGCTGTTCTTCCCCTTGTACTGTTCACCATCAGCCCAAGAGGCAATCCACCACCACCACACTAGAGTAGGGTATTACACCACAACAATGGCCCGAACCAGTATAAATCTTGTGTCTTTGTGTTGCGAGTTCGTCCGCGAGATCTTAGCGAGTTAGGGCGTGGATCGGTAGGAGGGAAAGAACTTCGCGCGCACCCCAGAGTTCGAACCTTAAGGGTTTCGCCGAAACCCGTGATCCGACATTTGGCGCGCCAGGTAGGGGTGCGCCGTAGCTTCCCTTCCGTCGATCGGCGCTCCGTCGCTCCGTCGCCTCCATGGCAGACGCTCGCCGCGCTCGAGCTGAGCGCCGGGCTGTCCTCACCGTTCGGGTTGCTCAAACGGCTCCCGTCGGCGGGCCACCTCGTCGTTCTCCGTCTCCTGCCGCCAACGCTGCCACCGGCCTGGCGGGGAACGAGCAGCAAGCATCCTCGCTGCACCCGTCGGTGCGGCGGGACGGCCGCACCGCCACTCCATCGCTGACCCCGGCCGGTTCCTCGTCCCAAGCACATCGCGCTCCCATGGACGCGCAGGCCGCGCTCCTCATGGCGAACGAGCTCCTGCGCTACCGCCCGGTCGACAACCTCTACGAGGACTGGCTCGACCGTGTCGCCGAGCTCGTCCGCGCCGCAGGGGGGTCCCCGGTGCCGTCCCTCTCTCTGCCTCGCCCTCTGCCAGCCACGGGCGACGTGGCTCATGGAGCGCCTCCACCACCTCTGCCCCAAGACGGTGCCTTGGCGCCAAGGCGCGCGGCCCACAGCGCGACCCGCCATGCCCGGTGCCCGCGCGCGAAGAGAGAAGCTGCCAAGAAATTCCTCGGCTGCAAGAAGTTGCACCTGCGCTCCCCGCGCCGCCTCCCAAGACCGCGTGCTACCTGCGGTGGCGGCACGCGGGCCTCATCAAGATGAAGATCCACCTCCGAGACGGGCCCTGGCAACCACGGCCGGCTGCCGCGCCTTCACCCCCGAGCTGTGTAGCGTCGCCTGGCCGGGCAAGTTCAAGCCGGATCTGCCTCCTCGCTACAACGGCACCCTCGACCCCGCGGAGTTCTTACAGCTGTATGAGCTGAGCATCGAAGCGGCCAACGGCGACGAGAAAGTCATGGCGAACTGGTTCCCTATGGCACTCATGGACGGCGCCCGTTTGTGGCTCCTGAACCTGCCTTAGGGCTCGATCTCCTCCTGGGACGAGATGCGTGACCGCTTCATCGCCAACTTCCAGGGCACTCGCGACCGCCCGCTGGCCGCGGGTGACCTCCGTCGTATCAAGCAACAACCAGGAGAGACCCTCCAGAAGTACATCCAGTGCTTCAACAACACTCACCTCAAGATCCCCAAGGTGACGAATGAGGCCATCATCTCCACGTTCTCTGATGGCGTCCGCGACATCAAGATGAAGGAAGAGCTCGCTATCCACGAGGAGTTGTGCACATCTCAGGAGCTGTTTGACCTGCCCACCAAGTGCGCAAGAGCGGAGGAGGGGCGCCTTTCCCTCCTCGAGCTGCCAGCTGCGGGTGCAGAGGAGAAGAAGGCCAAGGCCAAGGACGTGAAGCGCAAGGAAGCAGATGTGCTCGCAGCGGAGCCGGACACCAAGCGAGGCAGAGATCAGACCGAGTCATCCAAGAACAGCCGACCGTTCTGCGCCTTCCACAACCTGAACACCCATAACACCAGTGACTGTCAAGAGCTCAGAGCCATTCGTGAAGGACGTTTCGGTCGGCGCCCTGAACGCGGCGACCGGGGCTACGGCCGAGGAGGAGGACGTTGTGGCGGACGTTGGGACAGCCGTGGCCCGCGCCAGGAGTGGCGCGACAGGCCTCACGAGGACCGCTGGCAGGATCATTATCGCGAGGGTGCCTGGAGAGACCAGCCTCGTGAGGATCGACCTCAAGGCAACACCGGTCTTCCCCCGCTGCCGCCACCGCCAAGAAGGAACGACGACCACCATCAGGACGAGGGGGCTGGGGGCTTCCAGGAGCCGCATGTAATCGCCTGCATCTTGGGCGGAGCTCAGGCCCCATCCTCGCAGCGTATCTTCAAACAGTTTGCTCGTGAAGTGAATGCAGTCCTCCCCAAGCTCAAGGCCACGCGCCCGTTCAGGTGGTCCCAGTGCGCCATCACCTTCAACTCGGCAGATCAGCTCAAGTGCGCAGCCACCGCTGGCGCCCTCCCGATACTTTGTTCACCAGTTATCAGCAACGTGCAAGTTACCAAGACCCTCATCGACGGCGGCGCAGGGCTTAACGTCGTGTCCGTCGACACGTTTGACAACCTCCAAGTCCCATATGACCAGCTTCAGCCTACCAAGCCTTTCTCAGGAGTGACCGACGGTTCCACCACACCGATAGGGCAGGTCCGCCTCCCTGTCACCTTTGGAGAACGCAAGAACTACCGCACCGAGCTCATCGACTTTGACGTCACACACATCCGTCTGCCATACAACGCCATCCTTGGGTATCCAGCCCTGGCCAAGTTCATGGCGGTGACGCACCACGGCTACAACGTCCTCAAGATGCCAGAAAGTGGCGGAATCATCACAGTCCCGTGCGAAGAAAGAGACGCGGTGTGCTCCCTCGAGCGTGCCTTTCAAGCTGCAGCAATCGACGACCCCGATAGCAAAGGCGAGGGCCCTCCTGAGGCCCTCCCCAAGAAGAAGAAGCAGATGCGCCGTGCAGGATCTCAAGAGGATCGCGTCGTAACTGGAACCTCATCGGGATCAGCGCCCGCTCCAGGGGCGCCTCCCTCCATTGCATAGGAAGGCGCACCCGGCGCCCTCCTCGGGCAGGGCTCGGGAGCTCTCTCCTTGAGGGCCTCAGACCTTGCCAACATCATGAGGGAGGAGCTTGGGCACCACTTGGAGCCATGCTTCACGGCACGTTTCCCTCAGGAGAACACAGGGCAAGGAGCGCCCACCGCTCAGGAGTTCATCACCCGAGTGAGGCAAGCCCTTCGTGGGCAACGGCCATGGTGGGATAGACAAGGTTGCTTCTTCATGGACCCTTTGTCGGTGGAGCCCTCCGTGGACTCGCGCAACCGTTACCCTTCGTGGGTTGAAGTCTCCATCAACGTGGATGTACGATAGTACCACCTATCGGAACCACGGATAAAAATCTCCGTGTCAACATTGCGTTTGCTCCCTCAAAATCCTCCCTTTACCTTCATATGCAATTGTTTTACATTCCGCTGCTATACTCTTAGAATTGCATGTGTAGGTTGATTGCTTGACTTGTGCAAAGTTGCTAAAATCTTTCAAGAACTAAAATTGGGAAAAGGCTAGATTTTTATTTGGTCAAGTAGTCTAATCACCCCCCTCTAGACATACTTACGATCCTACAAGTGGTATCAGAGCTTTGGTCTCCATTTGCTTTGATTCCAATAGCTTTTGGTGGTCAAAGCCTTGGTTTCACAACCTAGGAGAGTATGGCGTCTAGCGAGGGAAATTACCACCGTAGAGGTCCTTACTTTGATGGTACAAATTTTGCTAGTTGGAAGCATAAGATGAAAATGCATATTCTTGGACATAACCCGGCCGTTTGGGCTATTGTGTGTATTGGCTTGCAAGGTGAATTCTTTGATGGGAGAGAACCAAACCGTGAAGCTACTGTGGAAGAGTTGAAGATGCTGCAATACAATGCTCAAGCTTATGATATTCTCTTCAATGGATTGTGCCCCAAAGAATTCAACAAAATCAGCCGTCTTGAGAATGAAAGGAAATTTGGGATACTTTGATTGATATGCACAAAGGTACCGACTCCATCAAGGAATCCAAATTGGATGTGCTTCAAAGTCAACTTGACAAGTTCAAAATGAAGGATGGTGAAGGCGTCGCTGAAATGTACTCTAGGCTTGCTCTCATCACAAATGAGATTGCCGGCTTAGGAAGTGAAGAGATGACCGATTGATTCATCATCAAGAAGATCCTAAGAGCCTTGGATGGAAAATATGATACCATGTGCACATTGATCCAAATGATGCCCAATTACAAATATCTCAAGCCAACGGAAGTCATTGGAAGTGTTGGTGTGGAACGACACCTATGGGATCACAAGAATCCCTACTATGGTTGCTGGGGCACAGGGTTGCGAGAAGAGCAGGATTAGTAATCAGCACAAGGATCGTTTACCCAGGTTCGGGCCGCGAGGATGCGTAAAATCCTAGTCCTGCTTTGGTGGATGTATTTCAGAGAGTTCTTCAGCTCTCGAACTAGCTATGGTGGGTGCGTGGTTCCAAAAAGCCAAATCCTTCTCCAGTACACCCTGGGCCTCCTTTTATAGTCGGAAGGGGCTGCCACAGTGGCATAGGAGGTGGAAAGGCGTACAGTGATGCGAGCTTATCGCTCGTATTACAGGACAAGGCGCATTTAATGCGCCGCTGAGGTGTCCCCTAGCTTTATCGGGGACGGGAGCGAGGCCCGTCACGTCCGTCGCCGCTCCTCCTCGCCTCGACACGCGCCCTGGCCAGCGATGCGTGCGGCGCCATGTAGGCAGACAGGCAGCTGAGGTGGCGCGGTGGTAGGGTCTTCACGAAGATCTGCATGCTGCCACATAGGCGCCTGCCAGTCTGGCATGGAAGCTGTATGTTGCCACGCAGGTGCCAGCCCGGCTGGTTGGGCTGGCAGCTGCATGCGAACGGTGGTGGAGACTTGGCTGGTGCGGGCCTGGCAGTGGCCCTGCTGATGTCCTCGGCAGGGGTCTTGCCGGGGGACCCGGCAAGGGTCCTGCCGTGGCGCGCGGTCGTCCCCGGCAGGGGTCTTGCCGGGGGTCTTGTGGCTCTCCTCGGCAATGATCTCATCGAGGATTGTTGTCTTCCAATCCTCATCTGATCTTGAGTATTCCTTGTCTTCACAAAGATTTGCATGCCACCATGGAGGTGCCTCCCGAGCCCTAGCCCAACATAGCTGATGGTGTTGGAGGCCGTGGGCTCGAGGGTGGCGCGCTCCGCTGGTGTGGGGCGAGCTGCCCCGGCAAGGGCCTTGCCGGGGCTGCTGAGGCTGTCCCCGGCAAGGGTCTTGCTGGGGGAAACTGCTCCGTCCCTCTGCTTCTTTGCGTTCTTGGTCTTGGTGTTGTCTTGACTGTCTCGGGCTTCGGTTTTACCTTGGTTCACCTCCCCTGTTCTGCTTGGTGCGGCCGTGGGCGCGGCTCCGACTGTCCGTGCACAGGAAAAGGGGTACAAAGGTGCGCCCCTTCTTTTGTACACCGACAGGAGCCCCCGGGCCTGGGCCACACATAAGCGCGACATGTTGTTGGGCCAGGCCCAAAACGGTGCGCGGCCAGAAGGGGCGGTTTTTATCGTGGTAATTTTCCGGCTGCTGCGCTTCCCCACGACCCGCATTGAATGCGCGACATGGAGGGGTGCGCGTGACGTGGGCGGCATGCGTGGGGCGGCTACCGCATGCATGCGTCACATCGTGGTAAAGAGGCGGCTCGCGCCTTCCCCGTAAAAAGGAGGGAGGCGTGGAGGCGCGGCTCATTTACTGAATGGGGCCGGGTCGCGGTCTTCAAGGCGTCCACACCCCACGATCACGGGGTGGGGAGAGGTCGCTTCACCCGTCCCCTCGTTTCTGCATGTGCGCCACGCGTCCTCCATGCGCTTGGGGTGGCAAGCGGTGGAGACGGGAAACCGGGCCGTCGCTGGATGGGGCAGCGGGTCGGTCCCGATTCCCTGTGCCTCTGGTGGCTGGATTGGCCGAGCGGGGCGGCCGAGCCCCGACCCCGCCCCTTTATAAGGAGAGGGAAGGGGAGATGGCATCCCGCATTCTTCTATCTTCTACCTCCTCCTGCCTCTGCTTCTTCCTCTCATTCATCATGGAGAAGGGGAAACCCGGTCCCTCGACGGTGGCGGTGAGGGTCGCCGCTCGACAGCGCGTCCCTCTTCCTCCTGAGCCCGCGTGGTGGAGCCGGTCGCGAGGGGAAGGGGGAGGGGCGAGGCCGTGGGCGAAGCCGAGGCGGAGGTCGTGGTGCTCGGGGAAGAGGAGGACAGGGCAGCACGCCGGCCTCGCCTCTGCCAATGGTGCCTTTCCCGACGGAGGGCCCCGTTGGTGACCAGCCCCACGAGTTCTTCATCAGGCTGCGCCGGCCTCCGCGTCGCCGTCTTCGTCTTCCTGCTCCGTTTGCTCGGGAGATGGAGCGTGACCCACCCCAGACCCTCAGGTTGCACATGAGGGGCTGCGGGAATGGGGGCACGCGGGTCGACGTCGACTTCCCAGCTCCTCGGGTCATGTACCTCCACCGCAGATGGAAGACGTTCACTCGCATCCACAGCGTGACGGCGGGGCTCGTCCTCTACTTCCAATTAATGGAGGACGGGTTGCTCTCCGTCAAGGTCTTCGGGGATTTTGGAACTCGCCTGAAGTGCTACGTGGAGAGCTCCTCCGATGGAGACTCCGACGATGGAAGCTCTTCCTCGAGCGAAAGTGACGAGGAGGACAACGGGGCAGATGACGGGGACGAGTCCGACTAGGCGTCGGACGCCCCACGCCTGGGCGGGTGCGGCAGCAGCAGCATCTGCACCTGGCCGCTCCTTCGGTAGAGTTCTGCCGGGGGAGGGGCCAGCTCCTTGAACTTCTCGGGGCCGTCCCCTTGGGCGGCTAGCGTCGGGAGGCTGCGGAAGAGGAAGAGGGTGGGCGGCAAGGCCGTCAACTCGGAATACATGGACACCGACGCCTTCGTCGCGTGTTCGGCGACCTGCCGCCTCGTCTTCCAGCTCCTTTCCCGGCACCGTCATCACCGGCCCACCCTTGGGCAGCCACCGAGGTGTTCTCTTGGTGCTTTCTGCTGCTCGTAGCTCGCCTAGGCGCCCCTTTTGCCCTTTCGCCTTCTTGACCTGCCTCCTGAGGAGAGGGACAAGAAAGGGATTATGGGCATCTCATCTCTTTTTTAATCTATAAGCCTTCGGGCCTTGTTAAATTTAGAACTTGTAATCCCCTTGCTCATGTTTTTCATTTCGTATGGACTGTACCTGTGTGGGATGTTTTTAATGAAAAAGGGATGTTTGCCGGGTTTTTCGTTCGTGGGCGGACCCCGCAACAAGGAGCGAATCCTTGTTACTTTTTAAGATAAACACATTTCGCCCGGCAATAGGCCTTGCCGTCCCCCCACTTTGCTCGACCATTCTCGCGCCCTTGGCGGAGGCAGGGATGAAGTGGGCTTAGGCTCCTCGTTCTATCTCCTTGCCGCCGCGGCTACAACCAAATCCGGACCCACGAGATAATCCTTAGGTATAGGAAAAGGGGGAGCACGGTAGCCTGGGGATAAAACGAGGTTTCACATACCCCAGTTCCGTACCGAAATGCATGACAGAGGATGAAAGACTTATCTGGATCTGCAGCCCCCGGCAACCTTGTCTTGCCGCGGTTGGATCCTTGTACTTGCAGCCACGGCAACTCTAGTTTGCCGGGGTCGGGATGCCGGTCCATTCCCTTTCTTCCAAGTAGCTCAGCAGAAGTGCCCATGTGCCCTGCGAACCAAAGGAGGACAGAAAAGAACAGAGAGACGCGCACTCGACCTCTAGGTTAGGGGTTAGCCGCCGCTAAGCACTATCAACCCTAACCAAGGAAGAGACTCGACCTAGCATGCATGCTATAACTTAGGGCGCCAGCGCTTCATTTATTTGTGCCCAGGGTCTGTGCCTGGCTTTGTACAAAGGGTTACATGCCCTGCCGGCAAGGCTT
>NC_057796.1:366780225-366796837 GCF_018294505.1 Triticum aestivum
AGCCGCGCCATATGGGTAAAACTTGCGAACATGCTCGATGTTCCAGGAGTTGCTCACTGGAACAACATCTTCGGTCTCCAGGCGGACTGCGCCAGGCCTGGTGACTCGCATTACCCGATAAGGGCCTTCCCACTTCGGCATCAACTTGTTGGAATTCTTGGCCGACTGAACGCGCCGAAGAACAAGGTCGCCTTGCTCAAAGCTTCGGGCATGAACCTTGCGGCTATGGTAGTGGCGCAAGGCTTGCTGGTAGCGTGCTGCTCTCACAGCCGCCCGAAGACGATCTTCCTCAAGGAGCGTCGCGTCATCTTGCCGCAACCGCTCTTGCTCAAGCTCATCATAAGCGAGCACTCGAGGTGACCCGTATATGAGTTCCGTGGGGAGAACTGCCTCCGCCCCATATACTAGGGCAAAGGGTGTCTGACCGGTGGCTCGATATGGCGTCGTCCTGATCGACCAAAGAACCGCCGGCAACTCATCAATCCAGCGCATTCCGCTCTTGTGCAGCCTGTCAAAGGTCTTCGTTCTCATGCCTCGCAACACTTCCGCATTCGCCCTCTCTGCTTGGCCGTTGCTTCGGGGGTGTGCCACGGAAGCAAAACAGACATTGCTGTCGAGGTCTTGAATGTACTGCATGAAGGTGTGGCTTGTGAACTGCGTGCCATTGTCGGTGATGACTCTGTTTGGCACACCAAAACGGCAGACTAGTCCCTTGAAGAACTTGACGGCTGACTGTGCTGTCACCTTCCTCACTGGTTCCACCTCTGGCCACTTTGTGAACTTGTCGATTGCAACGTACAAGTACTCAAAGCCCCCGACAGCACGGGGGAAAGGGCCCAGTATGTCGATCCCCCAGACCGAGAATGGCCAGGAGAGAGGGATCGTTTGAAGGGCTTGAGCTGGTTGATGAAGCTTCTTTGAATGGAACTGACACGCTTCACACTTGGTTACTAGTGTCGTCGCATCCTGGAGGGCGGTGGGCCAGAAGAAACCTTGGCGGTAAGGGCCCTCGACCCTATGTGGGAGCCACATATGCCTCCATGTATCTGTGCCAACAGCTCCAGTCCTTCCTCCTGGGGGATGCACTTCAATTTCACACCATTCGGCCTTCTCCTGTACAGGACGTCATCGACGAACTGGCACAGGGCAGACCGACGGGCTACTTTTTCCGCTTCTTCCTGCTCCTCAGAAAGTTCCCCTGTTTGGAGGAATCGGACAGTATGCTGCGCCCATGCCGGAGCCTGGGGCTCGACGGCAAGGACCAAAGGCATTTCCTCTACCATGGGAGCAGTTGTCTCCACGGCCAGGGCTTGACGCCCTGCCGGAGCCGGTTGCTCTTTGGCAGGCTCAGCGTCCACGGCAGCATCCTTGCCGGCAACCCCAGGGGGCTCGGTAGGAAAATACTTGCCGGGATCTGATTTCCTCCGCTTGTTCCGCCCCGTTGACGGTTCGACGGATGGCTGAGTTAACCGGGGCAAAAAGGTACCTGGTTCCACAGGTAGCTTGAATGCAGCATGCTTCGACAGGTAATCGGCGATTTCGTTCTCCGCTCGTTGAACGTGCTCCGCTTGGATACCGTCAAAGCGCTCCTCCAGCTTCCTCACTTCATCTACGTAGGACTCCATCAATGGGCTCTGTAATCCTTGTTGACTTGTCTGACGATAAGCTGCGAGTCACCCCTGACGATGAGCTTCTTCACCCCGAGGTCTGCCGCGATCCTGAGACCGGCAAGCAGCCCCTCATACTCAGCAGTGTTATTTGTGGACATCTCCCTGGGGAAGTGCATCTGGATCACGTACTTGAGGTGCTCTCCGGTGGATGCGACAAGCAGCACACCGGCACCGGCGCCTTGCAGCGAGAAAGCCCCGTCAAAGTACATGATCCAGTCGCGGTCCGCTTCCTCGCCGGGGAGAGCGGTCTCTTGGATTTCTTCGTCAGGTGTTGAGGTCCATTCCGCAATGACCTCTGCCAAGATTCTGCTCTGGATTGTCTTGGTACTTTCAAACAGCAACCCAAAGCTCGACAACTCCAAGGCCCATTCCACAATCCTTCCGGTTGCATCTGGGTTGTGCAGTATCCGTTGTAGCGGGAGGCGGGTGACGACAGTGATCTCGTGGGCTTGGAAGTAATGACGCAGCTTCCTCGAGGCCATAAGGAGGCCGAAGAGCAATTTCTGCACACCGGAGTACCTCGACCTAGCCCCCTGCAAGAGGGAGCTGACAAAGTAAACCGGGTGCTGCATCATCTTCTTCTTCTGCACCACTTCGCTTGAATGTGCGGGCGCTGCCCTGATAGTGTCAAACTCTGCCGGGGGCTTTGCCTTGCCGGCACCAGGCCCTGCCGGGGGAATCTTTGGCTCACCGTCCGCTGGTTTTGCCGTTGCCGCCGCCTCCTCGTCGACCTCCCTCTGTGCCACCAGTGCGGCGCTGACCACTTGATTCGTTGCCGCTAGATACAACAGCAACGGTTCTTGTGGTTTAGGCGCAACCAGTATTTGCGTGGAGGAAAGGTATTTCTTCAGATCCTGCAACGCCGCCTCGGCTTCTGGGGTCCACTCCATCGGGCCTGCCTACTTCAAGATTTTGAAGAAAGGAAGGGCGCGCTCGGCGGACTTGGAGATGAATCGGCTCATGGCGGCAACGCAGCCGGTGAGCTGACGCACATCCTTGATCCGCTTGGGCGCCTCAATCTGTTCAATAGCCTTGATTTTATCTGGGTTTGCCTCGATCCCGCGCTGTGACACAAAGAATCCGAGAAGCTTTCCGGACGGAACACCGAAGACACACTTCTCAGGGTTCAGCTTAAGGTTGATCTTGCGCAAGTTGGCAAATGTCTCCTCCAGATCTTGCACAAGAGTTGCCCCGTCCTTGGTTTTGACCACTATGTCATCCATGTATGCCTCCATATTTCTATGGAGCTGGGGTTCAAACCAATTTGGACTGCTCTTGCAAACGTCGAGCCAGCACTCTTCAACCCGAAAGGCATCCGTAAAAAGCAATATGTACCACATGGGGTGATGAATGATGTCTTCTCTTCATCTTCTCTCGTCATGAAGGTTTGTGGTAGCCCGAGTAGGCATCGAGGAATGGCAGCAGATCACACCCGGCCGTGGAGTCGATAATCTGGTCGATGCGCGACAACGGGAAGGGGTCCTTAGGACAAGCCTTATTGATATCTGTGTAGTCAATACACAGCCTCCACTTCCCATTTGCCTTGCGCACCACTACCGGATTGGCAGACCACGTCGGATGGAGCACTCCTCTCACGAAACCCGCTGCTTCCAACTTCCTGATCTCCTCTGTGATGAACTCCTGTCTCTCTAGAGCCTGCTTTTTGACCTTCTGCTTGACGGGCCGCGCATGAGGGCAGACAGCTAGGTGGTGCTCAATCACCTCCCTCGAAACACCGGGGATGTCGGATGCTTGCCACGCAAACACGTTGGCATTTGCCCGCAGGAAGGTGATGAGTGCGCCTTCCTATTTGCTGTCGAGGGTGGAGCCTATGGTGAAGGCCCCTCCCGTGCCTTCCTCCCTAACGGAAACCTTCTTGGTCTATGGTGGCTCAGCTCTGGATTTCTTGCTCTTGCCGGTAGAGCTCTTTGGCACGTCCTCGACGGTAGCACAACACTCCGAGGAGGTGCGCTTGTCGGAGTGGGTGCGAGAGGTCTTGCCGGGCTTCTTCTTCCCTCCTGGGGCTTCAGCGGCAGTAGCAAGTGCCTTGGCGGCAGCTGCTGCAACTGCTTCCCGGTAGAGTTGGTCGGCGTAAATCAGCGCGTCCTTCTTGTCGGAGGGGACGGAGATGATGGTCAACGGCCCGGGCATCTTTAGCATGTTGTAGGCGTAGTGCGACGCCGCCATGAACTTGGCCAGTGCTGGGCGGCCGAGGATCCCGTTGTAGGGCAAGGGGATCTCGGCCACGTCGAAGACGATCCTCTGCGTCCTGTGGTTCAACTCTCCTCCAAACGTCACGGACAGCGTGACCTTCCCCTTCGGCTGGCTCCTCCCCGGATTGACCCCTTGAAACGTGCCCGTTTCCTCGAGGTCTCCATCAGGGATTTGCAGCCTTTTGATCACGACGGGCGAGATCAAGTTCAGGCCGGCCCCGCCGTCAACCAACATCTTGTTCACCTTGAGGTTACGTATCGTTGGTGAGACCAACAACGTCAAACACCCGACCGCGGTTGTGCGGTCAGGGTGGTCCTCAGCGTCGAAGATGAGGGGCGTGTTGGACCACTTCAGCGGCTTCTGAGCATCGAACGACGGCTCCGCTGCTGTAATCTCAAGCGCCCACTGCTTGAGCTAGTGGTGAGAAGTATGCAGCAAGGTGCCACCGTCGACGCACATGGCCTCTGTAGCCTTCTGGAACTCTTGCTCGCCAGACTCGTCGTCCTCGTCCTGATCCTCGTCTTCTTGCTTCTTGTCACGGCCCCGGGCGGGCCTCTCTTGCTGGTTGTCCTTGTCGCGGCGGCCTCCTTGGCCGCCATGCTCCTTGTCGGATCCCTCGGCACCATCCTGGCCCTTCTCCTTGTCCTCCCTCTCATACTCGGCCTTTTGCTTTTCAGCAAGCAGCTCGACTTGCCGGTAGTTCTGGAGGTCGTGGCCCTTGGTGTGGTGGATCTTGCAGTACTGCTTGCCGGAGCCCCCTGGCTTGCCGGCAGCTGCTAAGGCCCGGCAGGCGACGCACCCGGCAATCTCCTTGACGGGGTCGTCTGCCCTGACCATCTTGGCAGCGCCGGTGTCGTCAGACCCTTCAATGGCAAGCACGGCCTTGCCCTTGCGTTTCCTGTTGCGACGCCGGCCCTTCTTCGTCGGGGCGGCGGTGTCTTCATTCGTAGAGTCGGTTTCCGCGCCGGCGTTGATGTCTACTACGCAACCTTCTTCTTGTAGACGTTGTTGGGCCTCCAAGTGCAGAGGTTTGTAAGACAGTAGCAAATTTCCCTCAAGTGGATGACCTAAGGTTTATCAATCCATGGGAGGCGTAGGATGAAGATGGTCTCTCTGAAACAACCCTGCAACCAAATAACAAAGAGTCTCTTGTGTCCCCAACACACCCAATACAATGGTAAATTGTATAGGTGCACTAGTTCGGCGAAGAGATGGTGATACAAGTGAAATATGGATGGTAGATATAGGTTTTTCTAATCTGAAAATATAAAAACAGCAAGGTAACTAATGATAAAAGTGAGCACAAACGGTATTGCAATGCTAGGAAACAAGGCCTAGGGTTCATACTTTCACTAGTGCAAGTTCTCTCAACAATAATAACATAATTGGATCATATAACTATACCTCAACATGCAACAAAGAGTCACTCCAAAGTCACTAATAGCGGAGAACAAACGAAGAGATTATTGTAGGGTACGAAACCACCTCAAAGTCACCTAGATACTCCAATGTCACCTCAAGTATCCGTGGGTATGATTATACGATATGCATCACACAATCTCATATTCAAACCAACACAAAGTACTTCAAAGAGTGCCCCAGAGTTTCTATAGAAGAGTCAAGACGAAAACGTGTGCCAACCCTTATGCATAGGTTCATGAGCGGAACCCGCAAGTTGATCACCAAAACATACATCAAGTGAATCAATAGAATACCCCATTGTCACCACAGGTATCCCACGCAAGACATACATCAAGTGTTCTCAAATCCTTAAAGACTCAATCCGATAAGATAACTTCAAAGGGAAAACTCAATCCATTACAAGAGAGTAGAGGGGGGAGAAACATCATAAGATCCAACTATAATAGATAAGCTCGCGATACATCAAGATTGTGCCAAATCAAGAACACGAGAGAGAGAGAGAGAGAGAGAGAGAGAGAGAGATCAAACACATAGCTACTGGTACATAACCTCAGCCCCGAGGGTGAACTACTCCCTCCTCGTCATGGAGAGCGCCGGGATGATGAAGATGACCACCAGTGAGGGTTCCCCCCCTCCGACAGGGTGCCGGAACAGGGTCCCGATTGGTTTTTGGTGGCTACAGAGGCTTGCGGCGGCGGAACTCCCGTTCTATTCTGCCCCCGATGGTTTTAGGGTATATTGATATATATAGGAGGAAGAAATACGTCAGGGGAGCCACGAGGGGCCCATGAGGGTGAAGGGCGCGCCCAGGGGGGTGGGCGCACCCCCTGCCTCGTGCCTTCCTCGTTGATCCCCTGACGTGCACTCCATGTCTCCTAGATTGCTTTCTTTCCAAAAATAAGTTTCCCGAAGGTTTCATTCCATTTGGACTCCGTTTGATATTCCTTTTCTTCGGAACACTAAAACAAGGGAAAAACAGAAACTGGCACTGCGCTCTGGGTCAATAGGTTAGTCCCAAAAGTAATATAAAAGTGCATAATAAAGCCCATAAACATCCAAGATGGATAATATAATAGCATGAATACTTCATAAATTATAGATACGTTGGAGACGTATCAAGCGTCCTCGCCGGGGTACTTCCTTCCCTCTTCAGCCCGGGTGCACCTATCAGCCAGAACATAGAGTTCGGCCACATCCTTGACCTTGGTCATCGCCAGCTCTTCGCGCATCTTGCGGTTGCGCACGTTCTGATGGAACGCGCTGATCACAGCGGCGGGATGAACGTCGGGGATGTTGTATTGTACCCGCCTGAATCTCTGGATGTACTTGCGCAGGGTTTCCCCTTCCTTCTGGGGAATGATATGTAGATCACTGGCCTGGCCATGAGCTTGGTGGCCTCCAGTGAAGGCGCCAACAAACTCATGACACAGATCCGACCAAGAGGAAATGTAATCCGCCGGCAAGTGCATTAACCAAGACATAACATTGGGCTTCAGTGCCAATGGGAAGTAATTGACAAGCACCTGGTCGTCGCGAGCTCCGGCAGCCTGCATCGCGATGGTGTAGATGCTGAGGAACTCGGACGGATGGGTCTTGCCAGTGTACTTCTCGCCGACGTCGGGCTTGAACGTGCGGTGGGACGGCCACTGGAACTGCCGCAGCTCGCGGGTAAAGGCTGGGCAGCCCACCTCGTAAGGTAGGCCGCCGGAGCCCCCCCGGCGCTGGGTGGTCCATAGCGGGTCCCGCCCGCTTGTCCGACTGGTGGCGTGTATCACGCCGGCGCTCGATAGTGGTTCGAGCATCTTCGTGAGCTCGTTCTCGAAGAACTTGGCGATGGTCGCGGTGGGTCCGCAGGTAGGACGACGCTATAGAGATGTTATCACAAGCGTCGTCACGACGAGCCGACGCGCACGGCGGCTGGCGAGGAGGAGGAGAGTGCACCGTGACCGCAGCACCCCCGGTCCTCCCAGCGCTGGCATGTAGTGGCTAGGTGGAGCGCCGGCCCGAGGGTCCCGCCGGTCGTGGATCATCTTTGTTGGTGACGGCGACGAGGCTCCGGATGGTGGCCCTCCACTCGTCGAGCTTCTCCGCAGCAGGAGGGAAGTCGAGGAGCAGCTGCGCGCGCGCCAAAGCTTCTGCTGGCATGGGTGGCGGCGACAGCTGCGTGGACCGTGCTGCGCTTCGACTTCTAACCACGTTAGAAGGAGCTCTATCACGACTCAGCGGTTGCGCGCCATTTTCGCCAGCACTTTGGCGGGCATGCTGAACTCCTTCGTCCCGCGGGTGACGCACATGGCACTTCCCACGGCGGTGTCTAGGGTCACCGGCATGGTGACGCTGCTCGTCGCGCACACCATGGGAAGAGCGCGCAGTGGTCGCCGGCGTGGGCGTCTTGGAGGTTGCTGCGCCGCCCGTGGGTGGCACAACGACACTCCTGGAGGGCCCCGCGCCGCCTGCGGGGGGCCCAGCCCCGTCTTTGGATTTGGTGGCATGGGGCCCGTTGCCTGGCGCACGAACGGCACCGCTCGCTAGGCTCTGACTGCCAGGGTGATGGTGGTGCTCGCGGACCGCGGCTCGGGTTCTGTCCGCGACCGGGCCGCTGCCCGCCCGTACGGGCACGGGCGCGCTTGGCCCCCCTCGAGCCGGCCGTCGTGGCCATCTTCTTCTTCGGAGCCACGGCGATGAAGAAGCGCTAGGCTAACTACTAGACCAGATTCTCACAATTGCGCCCCCTACCGGGCGTGCCAAAGATGTCGGTGTGGAAGGACACCTTTGGGATCACAAGAATCCCTACTACGGTTGCCGGGGCGCAAGGTTGCGAGAAGAGCAGGGTTAGTAACCAGCACAAGGATCATTTACCCAGGTTCGGGCCGCGAGGATGCGTAAAACCCTAGTCCTGCTTTGGTGGATGTATTTCAGAGAGTTCTTGAGCTCTCCAACTAGCTATGGTGGGTGCGTGGTTCCAAAGAGCCGAATCCTTCTCCAGTACGCCCTGGGCCTCCTTTTATAGTCGGAAGGGGCTACCACAGTGGCATACAGGAGGTGGAAAGGCGTACAGTGCTGCGAGCTTATCGCTCGTATTACACGACAAGGCGCATTTAATGCGCCGCTGAGGTGTCCCCTAGCTTTATCGGGGACGGGAGTGAGGCCTGTCCCGTCTGTCGCCGCTCCTCCTCGCCTCGACATGCGCCCTGGCCAGCGATGCGTGCGGCGCCATGTAGGCACGCAGGTAGCTGAGGTGGCGCGGTGATAACCCACAAGTATAGGGGATCGCAACAGTTTTCGAGGGAAGAGTATTCAACCCAAATTTATTGATTCGACACAAGGGGAGCCAAAGAATATTCTCAAGTATTAGCAACTGAGTTGTCAATTCAACCACACCTGGATAACTTAGTATCTGCAGCAAAGTATTTAGTAGCAAAGTAGTATGGAAGTAACTGTAACGGTAACAAAGGTAACAGTAGCAAAAGTAATATTTTTGGTGTTTTGTAGTGATTGTAACAGTAGCAACGGAAAAGTAAATAAGCGAAGAACAATATGTGAAAAGCTCGTAGGCATTGGATCGGTGATGGAGAATTATGCCGGATGTGGTTCATCATGTAACAGTCATAACATAGGGTGACACAGAACTAGCTCCAATTCATCAATATAATGTAGGCATGTATTCCGAATATAGTCATACGGGCTTATGGAAAAGAACTTGCATGACATCTTTTGTCCTACCCTCCCGTGGCAGCGGGGTCCTAATGGAAACTAAGGGATATTAAGGCCTCCTTTTAATAGAGTACCGGAACAAAGCATTAGCACATCGTGAATACATGAACTCCTCAAACTATGGTCATCACCGGGAGTGGTCCCGATTATTGTCACTTCGGGGTTGCCGGATCATAACACATAGTAGGTGACTATAGACTTGCAAGATAGGATCAAGAACTCACATATATTCATGAAAACATAATAGGTTCAGATCTGAAATCATGGCACTCGGGCCCTAGTGACAAGCATTAAGCATGGCAAAGTCATAGCAACATCAATCTCAGAACATAGTGGATACCAGGGATCAAACCCTAACAAAACTAACTCGATTACATGATAGATCTCATCCAACCCATCACCGTCTAGCAAGCCTACAATGGAATTACTCACGCACGGCGGTGAGCATCATGAAATTGGTGATGGAGGATGGTTGATGATGACGACGGCGACGAATCCCCCTCTCCGGAGCCCCGAACGGACTCCAGATCAGCCCTCTCGAGAGATTTTAGGGCTTGGCGGCGGCTCCGTATCGTAAAACGCAATGCATCCTTCTCCTTGATTTTTTTCTCCCTGAAAGTGAATATATGGAGTTGGAGTTGAGGTCGGTGGAGCGTCAGGGGGCCCACGAGGTAGGGGGGCGCGCCCTAGGGGGTAGGCACGCCCCCCACCCTCGTGGACAGGGTGTGGGCCCCCTGACGTGGATTTTTCTTCCAGTATTTTTCTTATTTTCCAAATAGATGTTCCGTGGAGTTTCAGGTCATTCCGAGAACTTTTGTTTCTGCACATAAATAACACCATGGAAAGTCTGCTGAAAACAACATCAGTCCGGGTTAGTTCCATTCAAATCATGCAAGTTAGAGTCCAAAACAAGGGCAAAAGTGTTTGGAAAAGTAGATACGACGGAGACGTATCAACTCCCCCAAGCTTAAACCTTTGCTTGTCCTCAAGCAATTCAGTTGATAAACTGAAAGTGATAAAGAAAAACTTTTACAAACTCTGTTTGCTCTTGTTGTTGCAAATATGTAAAGCCACCATTCAAGTTTTCAGCAAAGATTATGACTAACCACATTTGCAATAACTCTTAAGTCTCATGTTTACTCATATCAATAGCATAATCAACTAGCGAGCCATAATAATAAATCTCGGATGACAACACTTTCTCAAAACAATCATGATATGATATAATAAGATGGTATCTCGCTAGCCCTTTCTGAGACCGCAAAACATAAATGCAGAGCACCTTTAAAGATCAAGGATTGACTAAACATTGTAATTCATGGTAAAAGAGATCCAGTCATAGACATACCCAATATAAACTAATAGTAATGGATGCAAATGACAGCTGCCCTCTCCATCTAGTGCTTTTAATAAGAGGGTGATGACTCAACATAAAAGTAAATAGATAGACCCTTCACAGAGGGAAGCAGGGATTTGTAGAGGTGCCAGAGCTCGGTTTTGAAATAGAGATAAATAATATTTTGAGCGGCATATTTTCATTGTCAACATAACAACCAAGAGATGGCGATATCTACCATGCTACAACATTATAGGCGGTTCCCAAATAGAATGGTAAAGTTTATACTCCCCCTCCACCAACAAGCATCAATCCATGACTTGTTCGAAACAACGAGTGTCTCCAACTAGCAACAGTCCCAGGGGGAGTTTTGTTTGCAATTAATTTGATTTAGTTTGCATAAAGCATGGGACTGGGCATCCCGGAGACCAGCCATTTTCTCGTGAATGAGGAGTGGAGTCCACTCCTCTTGAGAATAACCCGCCTAGCATGGAAGCTACGGACAGCCCTAGTTGATACATGAGCTATTCGAGCATACAAAAAAGAATGTTTATTTGAAGGTTTAGAGTTTGGCACATACAAGTTTACTTGGAACGGCAGGTAGATACCGCATATAGGAAGGTATAGTGGACTCATAAGGAATAACTTTGGGGTTTAAGGGATTGGATGCACAAGCAGTATTCCCGCTTAGTACAAGTGAAGGCTAGCAAAAGACTGGGAAGCGACCAACTAGAGAGCGACAACAGTCATGAACATGCATTAAAATTAATAAACATTGAGTACAAGCATGAGTAGGATATAATCCACCATGAACATAAATATCGTGAAGGCTATGCTGATTTGTTTCAACTACATGTGTGAACATGTGCCAAGTCGAGTCACTTAAATCATTCAAAGGAGGATACCACCCCACTATACCACATCACAACCATTTTAATAGCATGTTGGCACGCAAGGTAAACCATTATAACTCATAGCTAATCAAGCATGGCATAAACAACTATGATCTCTAATTGTCATTGCAAACATGTTTATTCATAATAGGCTGAATCAGGAACGATGAACTCATCATATTTAGAAAAACAAGAGAGGTCGAGTTCATACCAGCTTCTCTCATCTCAGTCAGTCCATCATATATCGTCATAATTGCCTTTCACTTGCACGACCGAACGAAGTGAAAATAATAAGAGTGCACGTGCATTGGACTAAGCTGGAATCTGCGAGCATTTACTAAACAGGAGAAGACAAGGCAATATGGGCTCTTGGTTAAATCAACAATAATGCATATAAGAGCCACTTCAACAATTTAATCATGGTCTTCTCCTATCGACCCCCAAAGAAAAGAAAAGAAATAAAACTATTTACACGGGAAAGCCCCCAACAAGCAAAAGAAGAACGGGAAATCTTTTTGGGTTTTCTTTTTAATTATTACTACTACAATAAGAAAAGTAAACTAACTAAAAGCTACACTAATTTTTTGGTTTTCTTAAGGTTTATCAAACACACAAGAAGAAAGCAAGAAAAAGAAAGTAAACTAGCATGGATATTACGATGAAAGAGTATGAGCACCGACATCTAGCAATGAGTGTGTGTGAACAGGAATGTAATGTCGGTGGGAAATACGTACTCCCCCAAGCTTAGGCTTTTGGCCTAAGTTGGTTTATTGCCACGGATGGCCTGGCGGATATCCATAGTTGTAGCCGGGGTCGTACTGCGATGCAGCGGCTATCGCCTCCTGAGCTGCAGCGTGGCGGCGAGCTGCCTCCGCCCTCCTCTCGTACTCATCTGCCTCCTCTCTGGTAATAACATATCTTCCTTTTGCCTGATAATCAAAGAAGGTAGGAGCAGGGACAGTAATACGGACAGCACGATGTTTGTCAAAGATTAAGCGATACCGGAGAGGTGATTCATTCCTCTCGACAAACTGGTGGTGGACCATAGCATTATAGTCTCAGGGTGATGCTTATCAAAGAACAATTTGTATTTAAGCTTCCCTTCCTTGTTCTTAACAATGAAATCATGCGCTACCATACTCTTATAATCTAAATAAGTAGTGGGCAGCAATTTTTCTTCTTTTTCATAATGCCTAATAGGTATATTATAATATGCAGCAAGGCGTGAAGCATAAATACCTCCAAAGATGGGACCCTTTGTACGGTTCAAACTTAACCGTTTAGCAATAATACCACCCATACTAAAAGTGTTATCGGAAAATAAACCATGGAACAAAATGATAATATCAGGAACACTAAGGTTTCCACAGTTTCCGCGACCAATCAAGCAACGACTAGCAAATATGGCAAAGTAGCGTAAAACAGGAAAATGTATGCTAGTGATTCTTGCATCGGAAACCTTCCTGGTTTCCCCCACAGTAATAGTGTCAATAAACCCATCCACATCTTTACGATGTGGTTCATCTAAACTACCCTAAAAAGGTATTTTGCAAACCTTGCAAAATTCATCTAGTGGCATCTTCTTAACAACACCATATAAATGAAACTCTACTGAAGGAGGTGTTTCCCTAGGAAAATAGTAGAAGTTTTGCACAAAAGTATTGGTGAGTAAGAGATACTGATGACGTTGGTCGCGGAGGAAGTCGGTGAGGCTTGCATTCTCAGCCGGTGAATAGAAATCTTCATAAATCCCGGCTTCTCTCAAGAAATCATCGGAAGGCCATTCACACGGCCGAACCTCCGCAGTGCGAGGCAAATTATTTTTCGGTCTCTGTGCTTCTTCATTCTGCTTTTTCCTTCGAGCATCGGCTCGATGAGCCCCTCAAGAATCTCTTCATTATTTTCTGAAAATTTCTGAAATTTTTTGTAACTTCAAATAAAAGTGAACCAAGCTCAACAAAATTGATAGCAACTACTCCTACAAGTGACTAGAGCCTATATCAAGCATTAGAACTACTTGGAACCATATAAATTTGACATGCAAGCTCAAGAACATGGTCACCTAGGCAGCACAAATTTGCAATGAATAAAGCACTAGAACAAAAAACTAATTGGACCAATGGAGGAGTCACATACCAAGGAACAATCTCCCGAAGCAGTTTTGTGAGAGGTGCTTTGAGCAAGGAGATCAAAAATCGCAGCAAAATGAGCTAGAACTCATGCTTGAGCTGGATATTGGTGTTTGTGGGAGGAAGAAGGAGTGTGTGGGTGCAGGAATAAGTGGAGGGGGCCACCATGGGCCCACGAGGCAGGGGGCGTGCCCTGGGGGGTAGGGTGCGCCCTCCACCCTCGTGGCCAGGTGCTTGCCCCTCCTGCTGTGTTCTCAGTGCCAGATATTCTCAAATATTCCAGAAAAAATCATATTCCATTTTCAGGGCATTTAGAGAACTTTTATTTTCGGGGTATTTTTATATTGCACGGGTAAATCAGAAAACAGACCGGAAAATACTTTTTTACTTTATGTCAACTAAATAACAGAAAGTAGAAAGGGGGTATAGAAGGTTGTGCCTTCTAGTTTCATCCATCTCATGCTCATCAAAAGGAATCTACTAACAAGGTTGATCAGGTCTTGTTAACAAACTCATTCCGACTAACATGGAACCGGAGAAATTTCGAATAACACTATGTTACCTCAACGGGGATATGCACATCCCCAATAATAAGAATATCATATTTCTTCTTGACAGTAGGTAGAGGAAATTCAAAACCTCCAAAAATAATCGATGGAATTTTTCCAATAGAATTGATACTGTGGACCTGAGGTTGTTTCCTCGGAAAGTGTACCGTATGCTCATTACCATTAACATGAAAAGTGACATTGCCTTTGTTGCAATCAATAACAGCCCCCGCAGTATTCAAAAAAGGTCTTCCAAGAATAATAGACATACTATCGTCCTCGGGAATATCAAGAATAACAAAGTCCGTTAAAATAGTAACATTTGCAACCACCACAGGCACATCCTCACAAATACCGACAGGTATAGCAATTGATTTATCAGCCATTTGCAAAGATATTTTAGTAGGTGTCAACTTATTCAAGGCAAGTCTACGATATAAAGAGAGAGGCATAACACTAACACTGGCTCCAAGATCACATAAAGCAGTTTTAACATAGTTTATTTTAACGGAGCATGGTATGGTGGGTACTCCTGGATCTCCTAGTTTCTTAGGTATTCCACCCTTAAAAGTATAATTAGCAAGCATGGTGGAAATTTTAGCTTCCGTTATCTTTCTTTTATTAGTAACAATATCTTTCATATACTTAGCATAAGGATTCATTTTGAGCATATCAGTTAATCGCATACGCAAAAAGATTGTAGCGACCAGACCTCAAACAGTCTAGTCTCTGTGCATCAGTGTCATCCCTGGATCGGTAATGCTGACACGCACAGTACTTTGAAGGATTTATAACAGAGTAGCAATCACACACTTATTACATCGAATAGTTCAAGAGAACTCAATACAATAAATATGGCTTAAGGCCATCTAAAATACGATAACAGCGGAAGGCTTGGAAGATAAAGTGAGTCCATCAACTCCAACGGCATCACTGAGTATAAGACCACGACCTAAGGCTCCTTGCTCGTCGTCTGAAAAGTCTGCAACATGATACGTTGCAGCCCGAAAACGGGTCAGCACATGGAATATGCTGGCAAAGTAACACATAGAGAGTAATGAATAGAATAATGCTATCACTACATGCATATTTGGCTGGTGGAAAGCTCTATGGTTACAGTTTTGCGAAAAGCCAATTTTTCCCTACCACAAAGGAATAAATTTTATTTAACTATCATGGTGGTTGTTAAACATTGAGAAGGTACCTCCAACTCAATCCCAATTAAGAACGTGATTAACCCAATCAAATTAAATTAAGTAACATGATGATGAGATTCACATGATAATCCAAGAACTAGATACTCAAGATGTCCATAACCGGGGACACGGCTAATCATGATTAGTTTGTACACTCCGCAGAGGTTTGTGCACTTTTCCCCACAAGACTCGATCGCCTCCGCTTGATTTCTCGCACTACATGGTGTTTGAGAAACGGATGACCGAGACACAGTCTTTTAGAAACACTACTCTTTACTCCGGGTGGACAGTTACACCTACTTTCCCCTACATCTGCTAGCCCACCTCTTCAAGAGGTCATGTAACCTACTCAACTATGCTAGAGCCCATAATAGCTTGTGGCTGCACACGGAAGTTTCTAGCATGAATAATCTCATGATCCCTTTGAGTCTGGGTGGCGGTCCATAGGATGATCACACGGGTACTCCGGGATATCCAAAAATACAGGCAACACTGGTTTCTCCAGGTGCCTCAATCCACCCAGATGTAAATTAAAGTAGCCACCTTAAGTTGAACCATAAATTAATAATCTCACATCTGTCATGAAGAATTCACTCAAACCCAATCCACGTCTACGAGCATAGCATAACAATATAAGCAAACGTAGAAGTAACTCCCAAAGATTTGATAGTAAACAGGACAATAGGTACTACCTCATCTACTTCCCAAAACCCACATATTAATCAGATCCTAATCATGCAACTGTTTGAGGATTGATCTAATGCAATAAAACTGGGTGATGAAAAGTATGATCAAAGTGTTACTTGCCTTGCTGATGATCCGTGAAACCTAGAGACTCGTAGTAGCACGCTTCGCACTCCGGGTACTCTATCGCAAACAAACAATACATACATAAGCAATCAAGCAAGGGTGCACAAAATAAAACTCAAAATAAGAGATCTAACCAGAAAGTTCAACTTAAGAACTCCGATTTGCAAAAAGAATCAATTCAAACGAAGCAACGAAGGTCAAACGGCGAAAGAAACAAGCTGCGTTTACTAATCTGGATCTAAGTCAAATTTTACAGTAGCAAAAACTTGTTTGAGTTGGTTAAACGGAAAGAGAATTTCGAGACGAAACTCTAGGCGGTTGAATCGCCTGATTCCGATAAACGAGCGAAAAGTTATACTAAAACGAAAAACAGATCGGAAATCGCGATCAGGAATAATCGCGGAAAATCCGAGAAAAAGAAAAACTGACGAACAGGCTAACGATCGAACGTTCGCTGTCTGTAAAAAAATGAAAACCGTTCGTTAAAATGAACAAATGAACGGGCGTTCGCTATTTAGCTAAACCGGAAAAAAAAATAAACCGATCTAATATAAAAAACGCATCTCGGTTTCGAAATAAAACCGAACGGTTTTTCGAGAAAAACGGGCGGCTACCTCGGTTCGCGTGACGGCGGCGGCGGCGAGCGGCTTCGGTGGGTGGCGGCGTCGGGCGAGAGGCGG